>NW_005353340.1:400422-432186 GCF_000412655.1 Myotis brandtii
GGGTGTGAGGGTTAATTTGCATATTACCTCTTTATTATATAGGATAGTATTGGAAGTCATATCCACAGCAATAAGACAATAAGAAATAAGAGGAATCCAAATTGGAAAGGAAAAACTAAACTGTCATATTTGCAGATGATGTTATTATGTAGAGAGAATCCTAAAAATTGCAACAAAAAAATCTTAGGGCTGATAAATGAATTCATAAAATATCAGGATACAAAATAAATATTCAGAAATTGGTTGTATGGCCCACGTTTTTTTTTTTGAAAAGCTCTCAAGAAATTCGGGGGGCAGGGCACGGGGGAGGTAGTTTCCAGAAACACACAGGCAGAAACTGAGTTGTGTGGCTTCAAGGTGAGCATCACCTTCCTGCATGGCCCACCTTTCCTGTGCTAAGCCCCCCTCCACACTATCAAATCTTAATCTATTTTATCCTGGTGAACTCTGAGCTTCACCCTAATGACTCCCTGTGACCCCACCCAGTGCGAAGGTCCCAGATGGGTGGCAACTGGCCTCCATGTACTCAGAATTTCACTGAGCAGCCTCAGACCCAGCACTGGTGCTGAGATTAAAACTGTGTTAATCTGGTGGACACCACTCACCCCTACCTGCGTCACACAACTCGCATACCAGCCGGGGCTCTTTAAGCACAGAGCCTAATAGGAGGTCTTGTGGTGCCTCGGGCCTTTTGCTGACCTGCCCCAGGCCAAGTACTGTGGCAGCCAGACTAGGTTGGCAGCTTGGCCTCTCCAGTGTGCATGCAGGTCCAGCAGAGGCAGTGACCAACCATGGGTAGCTTTGTAGCTCCTAAGAGGTAGTCCAGGGCTGGTCACGGGCAGTGGCTGACATTGACCTGCACTGGAGATCCTCCCAAGTGGCTTCAGAAACAACACATCTGGGGGCTGGATTCAGACAACAGAGCACCACTCATTAGCTCCACAAGAAGCACATGCAAAGTGAGGTTTGGTCGGGCATCAGACCTTGTTGGGGCAAATTCTGCTCTGTAGGGGCAATCCCTGCACAGAAGTAGTACACTGGGGTTGTGGTCAGTCCTCACAACCAGCCAGCCTGAGGCTCAAAGGCGCCCGTGGACATGCCAACAATAATCAAGGCTGAACTATAACAAGAGGCACAACCCATACGAGAGACACTTCAGGCTCAGGTGGTCAGGATGCTGCATCGCTAAGGGCCCACAGGACAGCTGCTACCTGAGGCCATCCTACCAAGACTGGAAGACACAGACACAAACACAGAGGGGCAAGCAAAATGAGGAGACAAAGAGCCATGCCCCAAGTGAAAGAAAGGGAGAAATCTCCAGAATGAGAACCAAATGAAATGGAGACAATCCATCTACCAAATACAGAGTTCAAGAGATGGTTATAAGGATGATCAAAGAACTTAGGGGAAGAATAGAGGTCAGGAACAAGACAAGGATGTCTGCTTTCACCACTATTATTCAACACTAGAGGCCCGGTGCACGAAATTCATGCATGGGGGGGTCAGTCCCCTCAGCCCAGCCTGCACTTTCTCCAATCCAGTACCCCTTGGGGGATGTCCGACTGCTGGTTTAGGCCCCTGCTTGCCTGGTTGCCCCTAACTTCCCCCCTCTTCTGGCCCAATTGCCCCTTACTGCCCCCCCCTGCCAGCCTAGTCACCCCTCACTGCCCCCTGCCAGCCTAATTGCCCCCAACTGCACCCCCTGCTGGCCTGGTCGCCCCCAACTGCTCCCAAAAAAAAGGCAAGTGAGGCGGGGAACGTTGGAGTCTGCAGCAAGCAAGCCTCCCTGCTCGCTTCAGTGCCTGGCTGCCGGCCGCCATCTTGGCTGACAGTTAATTTGCATATACTCACTGATTAGCCAATGAAAAGGGTAGTGGTCGTACGCCAATTACCATGTTTCTCTTTTATTAGTGTAGATAGTATTGGAAGTCATATCCACAGCAATCAGACAAGAAGAAATAAGAGGAATCCAAACTGGAAAGGAAAAACTAAAACTGTCATATTTGCAGATGATGTTATTATGTAGAGAGAATCCTAAAAATTGCACCAAAAAACTCTTAGGGCTGATAAATGAATTCGTAAAATATCAGGATACGAAATAAATATTCAGAAATTGGTTGTATTTTTATATATCAATAATGAACTGTCAGAAAGGTAAACTAAAAAAACAATAATATTTATAATTGCAGCAAATAAAATAAATTACCTAGGAATAAACTACACCATGGTAAAAGAATTGTATTCAAAAAATTATGACACTGAAGAAACAAATTGAAGAAGATACAAATAAATGGAAGCATGTACTGTGCTCATGCATAGGAAGAATTAACATTGTTAAAATGTTATATATCACTTCCAAAGAAATGTATTAATTCAATGCAATCTTTATCAAAATACCAATGGCGTTTTCTCAGAGCTAGAACAAATTGCCCCAAAATTTATATGGACCCACATAAGACCCTGAATAGCCACAGCACTCTTGAGAAAGAAGAATGAAGTTAGAAGTATCATTATCCTGATATTGAACTGTACAAGGCTATAGTAATCAAAACAGCACAGAACTGGCATAAGAACAGACACACAGATCTATGGATCAGAATAGGGAGGCACCCCAAACCCACATCTATATGGTTTATTAATAGATGACAGAGGAGGCAAGGACATGTAATAATAAGACAGTCTGTTCAATACATGTGTTGGGAAAATTGGATAGACACATTTTTAAAAAGTGAAATTAGAGCACCTTTTTACACCATATACAAGAATTAACTCAAAATGAATTGAAGACTTAAAGGTAAGACTGAAAAAAGTAATTCTCCTGGAAGAAAAGATAGGGTTTAAACTCTCTGACATTTCTCTTAGTTATATATATCATCAGGCAATGAAAACAAAAGAAACATAAACAAATTGGACTACACAAACTAAAAAATTGTTGCACAGCAAAGGAAACCATACACAAAATGAAAAGACAACCCACTGAAAGGAAGAACATATTTGACAATAATACATCTGATAAGAAGTTAATATTAAAAATTTATAAACAACTCAACACCAAAAAACAACAATCCAATTAAAAAATAGGCAGAAGATCTGAATAGACCCTCTCTAAAGAGGATATACAGATGGCCAATAGACAAATGCAAAGATCTCAACGTCACTAATCATCAGAGAAATGCAAATTAAAATCAGCATGAGATGTCACCTCACACCTGTCTTAATAGCTATCATCCATAAATCAACAAACAACAAGTGCTGGCAAGGATGTAGAGAAAAGGGAACCCTCATGCACTGTTGGTGGGAATGCAGACTGGTGCAGCCACTGTGGAAAGCAGTATGGAGGTGCCTCAAAATATTAAAATAAAATAAAACTTCTTTGGGACCGGCGATTCCACTTCTAGGTATATATCTGAAGAAACCCAAAACACTAATTTGAAAGGATATAGGCATCCCTGTGTTCATTACAGTGTTATTTATACTAACCAAGATATGGAAGCAACACAAGTACCCATCAACAGACAAGTGGATAAAAAGCTGTGGTGCGTATCTACAATGGAATACTACTCAGCATAAAAGAGATGAAATATTACTATTTACAACAGCATTGATGGACCTAGAGGATATTATGCTATGTGAAATAAGACAGAGAAGGACATATTTTATTTATACTGTATGTGGAATCTAAAGAACAAAATAAAGCAGAAACAGACTCAGAGATGCAGAGAACAAACTGATAGTTGCCAGAGAGGAGGGAGTTTAGGGGGCCCAGGTGAGAAAGGTGAAGAGATTAACAAGTACAAATCGGTAGTTACAAAGTAGTCACCCCTGAATAGAACCCAGCAAGTTCCTCATCCTCTTATCCTGAAGTGGAATTGCACAGCAGAGATTTCTGGGGAGACACACCTCTCCCTTGTGTTTGGGGTGTTTCTACATTGCAGCCTTATTGGGCCAGGGAGGTCTGGAGCTGAAGGCAGCTCTCAGGCCATCACCCTGCTCTCAGATTAGGCGTCTTCAAGCTGAGGCCCCCGGCTGGCCTGGACTTCCTCTGGCATCTACTCTGTTTCTGCCCCCTCACTCCCCGTTGTCCCACCCCCACTCTGCACTGTGGATGCTTATGCTTCGGTGTAATCAATGAAGGAAATGTTGATGGAGTTTTACGGGGCCCATCCTGGAGAGATCACCAGGGGCTCCCTTCAGTCAGTAGCATCAGCCCTCTAGGGGTCCTTGGAAATGTGTGGGCATGGCTTACTATTATAGCAATCTTGGGGGTGGGAGCACCACTGGCATTTAGGACGTGATGGGGATGCCCTATAACGTAACTGCATGGGAAGATGCCAGTGGTGCCCCACTGAGCAATGCAGACGGGGTGAATGGAGCCACTGACACAGCACTCTGGGGCAACTGAGGTCTTCAAGGGCTTTGTGAGAAGGTTCACAAGATTCAGAGGGTCTTATCCAAGCACAAATTGGCTGTTGATTGTCTTACACCAGCTCCAGGTCAGCACCTTTTGGCACCCACCTTGCATTTTGCTGGTAGATTAGCTACCTTCAGGCTGAGGCTGCATGCTGGCCGGGCTTTCCTCTGGCATCCATGCGACTCCTGTAGAGGGGTGCCTTCCCTCGATCCAGCCCTGGCCAGCTGAGTGCTGTTCTCAGCAACCCTGACCGGGAGCAGACCAGGAAAATCAAGTTCAGGTCTGCTCAGGCTCCTCCCAAACCCTGACCTAAATCTAGCCAGGGCTGGCCACAGGGGAGCTGGCTGATGGCCCCAGAGCCCAGGCAGCTCTAGGCCTAAGCCCAGGCCTTCCTCATGGGTGGGCCAGGCTGCTCCTCCCTGCCTTCCTGGTTACGAGCAGGAGGTAGGGCGCTGGTCCTTTGTACAGCACCTAGAGCAGCGGTTGTCAACCTGTGGGTCGCCAACCTGTGGATCTCGACCCCTTTGGGGGTCGAACGACCCTTTCACAGGGGTTGCCTAAGACCATCGGAAAACACATATATAATTACATATTGTTTTTGTGATTAATCACTATGCTTTAATTATGTTCAATTTGTAATGATGAAAATACATCCTGCATATCAGATATTTACATGACGATTCATAACAGTAGCAACATTACAGTTATGAAGTAGCAACGAAAATAATTTTATGGTTGGGGGTCACCACAACATGAGGAACTATATTAAAGGGTCGCGGCATTAGGAAGGGTGAGAACCACTGATCTAGAGCAACCTCCTTTCAAGGCAGAGGGAGCAGAGGGAGCCCAGAGAGCGAGAAGCAACCATTCCACCTAGCCGTTTGTTCAGCTACCTGCACACATACATGCACCCACTCCACATGTGGCTGGATGATGGATGACATCCCCAATTATGTTTCCCTCTTCTTGGCACTTACGCACACATGTGCGCACACACGTACACACATGTGCGCACACAGGGTCTGCTCTAGATGTGGCATTTCATTAACAGTTTGTTCCATTTTTCCACACAACCCAGCAAATCCCAGTCCTCCTTGTCCCTGTGTTCAGCTCATTTCTCAGTGGGGCCTTGCTGTGCTCTCTTAACCAACCCCGATGCTGTCGCGAACACACACCAGCTTCCCCTCCAGTTGCCCAAGGCATTCTGAGTGTTTAGGCCTGAGGCCAGCACACGGACCAAAAGTCAGCCGCATGTTCCCTGCACGTGTGCCTTCGGGCACTGGAATCAGCAGCGTTCTGGAGCTCTCACTGTGTGCCTGCCATCCTAGGCCGCGGCCAGGGCAGCTCCCACCAGAGACTGCCTGGCTGCAGCCTTCCTGCCTCTGGCTTCTCCCCTTGGGCAGCTGCCTTCATTTGTTAGGGCCCCTCCTCCCCCCAACAAGGTCCTGCCGACTGGGTGCTGAGACAACAGACATTTATCGTCTCACAGTCTGGAGGCCGGAAGTTCAAGGCCGAGGTGCCGGCAGAGGTTGCTCCTTCTGAGGCCTCTCCTTGCAGATGCCATCTTCTCCCTGTGTCCTCACATGCTGCTCCCTCTGTGCAGGTCTGTGTCTGCATCTCCTTTTCTCATAAGGACACCAGATATTGGATTAGGGACCAGCGAAACGACCTCATTTTACTTTAATTACCTCGTCAAAGGCCCTATCTCCCAAAGCAGTCACATCCTGGGCTCCCAGGGTTAGGGTTTCAACATCTGATGGGGGATGGCACAATTCTGCCCTCACCAGCCTTCCCCACCAGCACTCAGAGACTCCCACAGGGCAGTCCCTCACCACTCTGATGGGACGCTCACCTTCCCCACCAGCCTCCGACGGGACCCCTTAGTGATGTCTCATTCCCCAGACAATGTGTTCTCCTTTACACCGGCCCTTTCCCTCCGTCCCCTTTACACCCCTCTCCAAGGGCCTGGGCTTTGCTGCACCCTCAGCACCACCTCCCCTTCTCCTCCCCGCAGCTTTCTTCCCAGCTTCACTGCCTTAGCCTCTCCCTCCGCTGAGCTTCCACGGCCTTCCCTCTAAGATCTCCCTCTCATTTGCAGCTTTCAGCCTTTAAAAGAGACAAAGAGGTACCACAAAAAGAGCTTTGTAATTTATGTCTTGAGTTGGCTCCTTCCTGATCCATTATGAAGCGTTCATTTGCAGCTTTCGGCCTTTAGAAGAAACAAAGAGGTACCACAAAAAGAGCTTTGTAATTTAACTGTCTTGAGTTGGCTCCTTCCTGATCCATTATGAAGCGCACTTAAAGTCAAAACCAAGTTAATTCTGACGGACCAAGGATTAAGATATTAAGAGCTGGGATTCTCAAGGTGTGGTTTGTAGGCCACAAATGTGGATGGGGCAGGCCCCTAAAGTTGCTTCTAACCTGAGGTAATTGCGATAAGTGTTTTATTGCCTTTTTATTATAAAAGCCATGCTTGCTCAATATAGAAAATTCTAAAAAATAATACTGCAAATTACGAAAAATCAAAATTTATGGTTATTAACTCATGCTAATCATTTTGACAGTTCATTGCATTTGCAGTATTTCCATGAATACCTGTTTATCTAGTGAACAGAATATTTTCCATGTTGTTTCCTAATTAGTCACCCCTAATATACAAGAAAGCTTTTGATGTTCATTTATAGCTCAATCCTTTGATTACCTCTTTTTTCAATAACATTTAGATAATTCATTTAAGCTTTCAAGGTAAGTATATTGTCTGTTTCTGAAAAAAATCACAATTTTATGTCTACTATATATAAATTTTCTGTTTTCCTGTTTTATTGAATTGGTTGTAACTTCCAGAACAATGTTAAATAAAAGTTTTAATCAATGACATATTTTAGCTGAGTTCAATGGAAACACCTATAGATTTTTTGCTATATGGTTTGAGATAAATAACCCATATCATCTGAAGAAAATTTCTATTCTTGGTGTCTAAACATTCATAATAGGAATGATTGTTGTTTTATTACATGTCTTTTTAAATTGAGATATAATTGCATATCATAAAATTCAGCTTTTTTAAGCATACAGTTCAGTGTTTAGTTTATTCACAAAATTATGTAACCATCACTGTTATCTAATTCCACACTATTTTCATCACCCCAAGAAGAAACCCCATACCCATTAGCAGTCACTTCTCATTTTCTTTCTTTCCCTGAATCCCTGGCAACCAACAATCTGTTTTCTGTCTCTACAAATTTGCCTCTTTGAATATTTAATATAAATAAAATTGTACATTTGTGTCTGTCCTCTTTCACTTACCATATTTTCAAGGTTCATCCATAGCATGTGTAGTACTTCAGTTCTTTTTATAGCTAAGCAACAATGGGATGGATGGATAGACCACTTTTGTTTGTCCATTCATTACTTGATGGACATGTAAGTTGTTTTTACTTTTTGTACTATGAATAATGTTGCTAAGAATATTCATGTGCAAGTGTTTGTGGGAACCTATGTTTTCAATTATGGAAATTGCTGGGTCATATGATAGCTCTATGCTTAACTTTTTGAGAAACTGACAGAGGTTTTCTGAAGTGACTGTATCATTTTAGATTTCCTCCAGCAAACATATGAGGGTTCAAATATCTCCACATCCTCACTAACTCTCATTATGTCTTCTTTATTCTAGCCGTCCCAGTGGGTATGAAACGGTTTCTCACTGTGCTTTTGATTTGCATTTTCCTAAAGACTAATGATACTGAGCATCTTTATATTGGACATTTGTGCATCTTCTTTGAACAAATCTCTATTCAAATCTTTTGCTCCCATTTTAATTAAGTTGTGTTTTTATTGTTGAGCTTTTTATATATTTTTGATACTAGGCCCTTATCAAATATATGATGTACAGCTGAGCATCTTTATATTGGACATTTGTAGATCTTCTTTGAACAAATCTCTATTCAAATCTTCTGCTCCCTTTTTAATTGTGTTTTTATTGTTGAGCTTTTTATATATTTTTTGATACTAGGCCCTTATCAAATATATGATGTACAAGTATTTTCTCCAATATTTTGGATTGTTTTTCACTTTTTTGTTAATATCTTCTCAATACAGAAGTTTTTAATTTTGATGAAGTACTATTTACATATTTTTTTTGTTTACTTGTCTTTTGGTGTTATACCTAAGAAAACATTGCATAATCCAAGTCATGAAGATCTATATGTTTTCCTCTAAGTGTTTTATTGTTTTAACTGTTACATTTAGTTACCCTTCATTTTAATTTTTATATATGCCGTGAGGTAGGGATCCAACTTTACTCATTTGCATACAGATATCCTGTTGTCTCAGCACCATTTGCTGAAAAGTTATCCTTTCCCTCCATTGAATTATCTGGGAACTCTTATTGAAAAAACAATTGACCATAAATGTATGGACTTATTTCTGAGATAATTATTACAAATATAATCATAAGATTTTTCTTTCAATATGAAGTATTGCTAGATTTAATAATGTTTGTCCTTATAGTCATGAGATGACCCAAACTCAGTCATGGTAAATTGCTCTTTTCATACTCTATTAAATTTGATTAGCTATTAATTTTATTTAGAAGTGAGATTAATATATTCTTCACTTTTTTTGAATAAAGAAAAATTGAATTTATTTAAGGAAAAGGGGTTGGGGGAGGGGGATATCCAAAGGGAAGGGCTACACAGTACTGAGCCTAAGGGTAGAGGGTCCATGATGGCAGGAAAAATATATGTAGGACAGTAAAACAAGAAAAGGCATAGAAGAATCAACAGGAGAGCCTGGGCTGGGCTTCCTTGGCTCACTGAGAAGTCAGAGAAAAGGGGCCTTGGAGACAGGTCAGGGGGTTCGCCCAGGATGAGCTGCCACTGCCCATTGCTCCCCTGGTTGCAAGTCTCATGGGGTCCCTTAGAGGTTAGGGGACATGTGCCTGTGGGGGATGGAGAGGAGGAGGGAATGGCACAGGTGTGTTCCTTGGAGGGAGATCATGCACTGGGTCCTTTGTCCTGAGCATATTTATCTCTCTCTTGCAGGTGGACCTCTTAGGGGGAGGGTCTCGGGAGAGTCTTAATAGAATGTTCATCAGCTTTCCAGGTGTGCTCTTTTGGGTCATCTCCACTGATTGGTCGGATCCAGGGCAGGGGGCCTCTAGTCAATGCAGCAGTCCTGAGGCAGCCATAGCATCACTTGTCTGGTTTTGCTGCTTTTCTGGGCCTGGAGCTGAAATGCAACTGAGGCCTATATGTTCTCTTTTTTTAGTATATTTTTATTGATTTCAGAGAGGAAGGGAAAGGGAGAGAGAGATAGAAACGTCAATGATGAGAGAGAATCATTGATTGGCTGCCTCCTGCGTGCCCCCACTCGGGACCAAGCCTACAACCCAGGCATGTGCTCTGACTAGAAATCAAACCATGACCTCCTGACTCATAGGTCGGTGCTCAACCACTGAGCCATGCAGGCCAGGCTAGATGTTATCTTTAGGGAGGAAAAGGTGAGGGGGTCTACACTGCCTGACCAGTGATAGGGAAGACCCCGGGCACAAGCTCCATGACCAGCAATATGCGAGGGGAGGAAAGGTTATCCTGAGGGTGAGGCTCTGGTTTTCTCAGTGTTGCTCCTTGCTAGGCATCAGGGATTTCTGTTCTGGTGAGTTTCTGTACTTGACCCATCGTCCTTGCTCTGCTCAGGTCTGTCTAACATTCCCCCCTCAAGGATTTTTGGCACTGAATTATTTTAGGTAAAGGGGCATAGGATCTCTTAGTATCACAGGGCAAAAGCTAGAATGACAAGAATTATGACAAATAGTCCAATACAAGGAAAAAGTTCTGGTTGTTAATAATTCCAAGTCAAAGGATGAGAGAAAAGTGAAACATTAGTTTCGAGGATTGTAGTCAAATATTTAAGGAAACGAGAAAAAATTCAGGATCTAGTTTAGTTTAGCTCATGGGTGAAAAAGTAAAACTTTGAAGATAACGAACTGAACTAGTCTAACACAGTGATGGCGAACCTATGACATGCGTGTCAGAGGTGACACGCGAACTCATTTTTTTGGTTGATTTTTCTTTGTTAAATGGCATTTAAATATATACAATAAATATCAAAAATATAAGTCTTTGTTTTACTATGGTTGCAAATATCAAAAAATTTCTATATGTAACATGGCACCAGAGTTAAGTTAGGGTTTTTCAAAATGCTGACACGCCGAGCTCAAAAGGTTCGCCATCACTGGTCTAACATTTACAGCTGTGTATATAGAGTCTATTGAAACACCGTTTCCCCCAAAAAATTATCCCCATTTTTATCAAAGAGTATTTTATCAAGTTTAGTTTTAATTTGGCCTGATTATTTGCATGAACACAATAAGAATAGCAATTGGTTATCTAGGCTTTTTCAGGTTTACTTTGCTGGAATTTCACTTACAAGAAATATTCAGATTGAGCTTCAGTCAGCCCTTCAGGGCACAGAAGCCAAGTTACATAACTGCCATCTGGCTTAGCCTGTAGCTGCTAGGGACCCTACCTGTGCAGGAATTTTATGCACTGGGCCTCTAGTGGTGTTATAATTATGGGAGCCATTCTGGGGCCAGTTCTCCCGATTATCTAGTTTATATTGTGGTCATGCTGTATTGCAATAGAAAATGAGGCATTTGGTTCTAATTTCACCTGGTAAATCAAGGGTCTTAAGATTCTTTAAAATGCAGGCCAGAGGTGAGATCTTGGGAGGGGTTGAGGTTGAGCTGCCCGTGGCATCACTATGAAAGGGCGACTGCAGGAGGGAGAGTCACAGCCTAGTGGGAGGGAGAAACCTATGGCTGGCATCCCAGCCTGGGTGCTCCTCTTTCCGTGTGCTGATACCAATTCTAGGAGGTGTCCCCCACAGAACGATTCAGGGAGGGGACCCGTCCCCCGTGGCTAGGGATAAATAGGAGCGTCCTTGCTACTTAGTCCCTAGTATGGGACTGGTCAGGACCCAGCACTGGGATCTGCCAGTGAAACCCTAATGTGTCACAACCAGTGGACGAGCGACCTTCTCCCCCTGAAATGCCTGAATTGGCAATGCCGAGACTCACAGTCCCCGAAATAAAACCATACAGCATGTTATGGGCTGGGGTTTGAAACTGGTGGGCTGCCTAGTGCAATCTTGTCTGTTCTGAGTTCGGTTTATCCTGTCATGGAGTCTTTGAGGGGCAGCCACCTTAGTGGCTTTTAAGTGGCTGATGCATGCCTGCAAGTGGTGGCCCCAGGGGAGCTGAGAGTCTTGGTCCCTAGTGCCCTCTTCCCAGAAATGAAGTGACTCCCCCATTAATAGGAATCAGGAGGCCTGATCATCTGGCTCTCCTGCTGCCACTCGGGAGTCCAGAAGGACTTGATCGGTTCTGAACCCCAAGACTAAGAGTCTCAGGGGTCAGAGGTGGGGAGAGAAGGAGAAGAAGTGGAAGCTTCTCTTCTGGATGGGCCACCAAAATGAAAGGCTAAAATCGGTGGTACGGGGCAGGCTAGCCATCTCAGATGGTGAATAAAGAAAAATTAGATTTATTTAAGGAAAAGGGGTTGGGGATGGGAATATCCAAAGGAAAGGGCTACACAGCACTGAGCCAAAGGGTAGAGGGTCTATGCTGGCAGCAAAAACACACTGAGGACAGTAGAACAAGGAAAGGCATAGAAGCAGCAACGTTCCAGGGACAAGGGAGGGATGCGGGGCCTCCACTTGCCAGCGGCCAGCTCCGGGGTTAGCTGGTGGCTGTATCTTCTGATGACTTCCCCTAATAGTGTCCGGTCATTACTCTATACTGAGTCAAACTTTGGCTAAATGAAACACTGTTAAATAATGTTGTATCTAATAGAAGAATTCACCTACTTTAATATGCTATACTTTTAATATTAAACTTACATTAAAAATTATGAGGAGGCAATATGCATCTATATTGGTGTTGTGCTTATTTTTGCATTCTCCAAAATTTCAAAAGATCAAACTCTTACTACCTAGAAGGGCTCATAGGATGAGTCTCTTTTTACATAATAATATAATAATGTATATTCTCTTCGTTTGAGGTTTATTATAAACTAGTGGCCCTGCTCACAAATCTGTGTGCGAGTACCTCACTGCCGCTTGCCTCAGCTGGCCACCCCGCCCACCGCTGCTGGTAGCTCTCCACCACTCGTAGCTCGCTGCCCCGCCCTCCTGTGGCTCTCCGTGGCTTGTAGATTGGTCCTGATGTTAGGGCGTCCCGGCTAATTAGCATGTCCTTCTATTATTATATTAGATGAAGTAGGGGTGGCTTGGTATATATTATTTCTTATAGGAAGAATCAACAGGAGAGCCTGGGCTGGGCTGCTTGGCTCACTAAGAAGTCAGAGAGAAGGGGGCCTTGGAGACAGGTCAGGGGGTGAGCCCGGGACGAGCTGCCACTGCCCATTGCTCCCCTGGTTGCAATCTCATGGGGTCCCTTAGAGGTTAGGGCAGCCGTGGGCAAACTACGGCCCGTGGGCCAGATCCGGCCCGTTTGAAATGTGAATAAAACTAAAAAAAAAAAAGACCGTACCCTTTTATGTAATGATGTTTACTTTGAATTTATATTAGTTCACACAAACACTCCATCCATGCTTTTGTTCCAGCCCTCCGGTCCAGTTTAAGAACCCATTGTGGCCCTCGAGTCAAAAAGTTTGCCCACCCCTGGGTTAGGGGATACCTGTACCTTTGGGAGAAGGAGAGGCATGTTCCTTGGAGGGAGAGCACGCCCTATTGTTTACTTTTTTTAGTTCCATTTCTTTTAGGCTTTGTTATCAGGTTTGTGTAGTTTCATAAAGTGAGTTCTGCCTGTTTCTACGGTTTAGGAAAGTAAGGGTCTAAAGTGGTTCAAGATCTAAAGTGTTTGCTCTCCCTTGAACCCCTCGAAGGGTTTCCCTTACTTACCTGCTCCTTGCCTTATTTGGTGGAGGTCTGAGGTCTCTGCAAAGTGATGTTTAAACCATAAATGAACACTCAACTCAGCTGAGTTTATGTTCTACGAACAAGTCACTATCTCTGAAGGGTTTCCCTTACTTACCTTCTCCTTGCCTTATTTGGTGGAGGTCCGAGGTCTTTGCGAAGTGATGTTTAAACCATAAATGAACATTCAGCTGAGTTTATGTTCTACGAACAAGTCACTATCTCAATAACAATTTTCTCCCCTTCCTCCCCCATCCACATCAGCTAAAATTATCCTCTAAATTAAAAGCTTGCTTACCTAAGGTTCTTCTCATCTTTCATTTGTCTGGAATGCCCATCATTCCCCGTTATATCCAGCTGTTGCCACTTAATCTAAAGAAAATACGGCCTGTGGAGCTGAGATGTTTGCTTTTCTAAATACCTTCCTTATGTTAGCATATTGCTTCTCTATATGATGGTTAGAGCTTAGGCTCCGGGACTGGAAGCCTGGCTCCAGTGTACACGAGCTGACGACCTTGGCACGGTCTTAGCTTACTCACCTGAACACAGGGCTAATCACAGGGCCCACCTCCTGGGACTGCGGAGAGCATTACATGCCTTCATACTCGTTAAATATGTAAAGTGCTTAAAACAATGTTTGGCCCTTAGAATATCAGAGTAATACTCATTAAATATGTAACGTGTATTCCATGTGCTTAAAACAATGTTTGGCCCTTAGAATATCAGAGTTTAACACATGAACACACTTGCCTTTTAAAAGCTGAAGTGCTAGAACGTTGGTGCTGTGCCTCGTTCCGTGCCCTTGCACGTTGGTTTTCACACAGAAGGGCTCTCCTCGCTTGTGCTGTTTCTGGTTCGACTGCCTCCCCTCCCCTTCCACTGTCCTTGGGTTCTACCTGCCTCCTGAGCTCCCTCAAACACTGGATGGCTCTCCTGAGAAGTTTGTCAAAGTCTGGGCCACTGTCCTATCCTTTTCCTCTTCCTGAAGATCCTCCAGCCCCTTTCACAGAGAATTTAGAATGTCTGTGCCTTTGCTGCACCTGGAAATGGTGATAAGATATCATTCCCACGGGCTAATGTTCATTCTAACATGAGCTCATGGCTTCCTTTGGCACCGGGACCAGTAGAGAGAGTGCACCCAATGTGAGGCCCACACAAAGCATACGGCCTTACTTACCCACTCAGCAAATCTCCTTCCACCCATTTCACACTCTTCTAAGCCCCAGGTCCTTCTGACTAGCTCCCTTCGGAATGTTTCCATCACAAGCTGAGCTTACTAAAGTGGGCTGATTGGCATCCCAGAAAACCCTGGCCTTTCGGTTCCACACCTGCACGTGGCACCGCACTCACCAGTCACCCGGGTAAGACCTGCAAGTCACCCTGGACACCTTCCCTCACACTCTCATCAAGCGCTGGCCATAATCTCCATTTCCATGTCCTCAGTAGCTCCTGACCCATCCTGCCTCCGGCTGCCTAACCCACTCCTAGTGCCAGTGGTGCTCTCATCCGCTCTTCACACTGCTCACAGAGTGATCTTTCACTTGACTCCCTTAAAAGTCCCCAAGAGCCCCCTGCAGTTTTCGGGGGGAGAGGGGATGCAATTTCCATAATTTTGGCTCCAAAGCCCTAACTACTGATGTGGGTACCACAGAGAAACAAAGGTGCCAGTTCATCCATATCTGCTCAGGATTCGGCCTGCTCACCTGCGACTCCTCTTCTTAGCCCTTCCCACTCTTCTCTGCATTCTCAGCCTCCCCATCTCTCCTGGGTTTGTCTGTGTTCATGGCTGACCCGTCCCCGTCTGCCTCAGGCCAAGACTGCGCTTACTGAGCACCAGCAGCCTCCACGTGCAAATAAAAATGTCTCCTTGGCAGCTCACTTTCATCTCCCGCGTCAACACTGCTCACCCTCCTAGAAACAATCTCTTAGTTTTGTTGACTTTGAAGAAAATTTCTAAAAAAGGCATCTCCCACCTCATTTCTCCTTCCTTCATAGGCCACACTAGCTTTACCCCAGCACCCGAATTAACCTTATCCACCCCTTACCAAGGTTTTCATATGGTAACACCCATGTGCTCTTAGCTTCCTAACTTGTATTTCCAGTGTAGGCTTGTCTTCTGAGTTCTAAGCATAAAGCGCGTCCCACTCTCCATCTCCATTTGGGTATGCTGTTCGCACTGAGAACTGATCACGTCTTACCTGCCTGTGATCACCCCGCACTCCCAGCACTTGGACCTATACATCCACATGTAGATGTAGACACATGTGTGCACACACTTACACACATATGTTCACACACACAAACAGGCGTGCACACACATAGCTGATCTTCCTCCAAATTTCCCCATGTCAGTTACTGTACATCCACCCCCCATTTGCTCCTGCTAGGAATGTGGAGTTCACCTTGACAAGCCGCTTTCCCCACCCCACATTCACCCATCACCCAGCCCTTTGGATCTATTCCCCAGATGTTTTGAATGCATCCACTCTTCCCCCTCTTGGCTGTGACCAGCTTTGTCCAAGCCACATGGTCCCTTGCTGGGACTTCTGCAACAGCCTCTTAAGTGACCTCACTTCTTTCTTCTTTTGCTCTTGTGCCTATCGATACTTCCCATACAACCAGAATGAGCTTGTTCACAAATAACTCTGATCTGTCACTGAGGCAGCATAATCTGAAAAAGTGACAAAGCTAAAACCTCAAAGGTGAACAAGGGAGAGCACCAGGAGAGTAACAGAGAAGGTAGTGCTCCACTCAGAGGACAGAGCAAGTGCAAAGGCCTGAGGCGTAACAGCGGGGAGCACTGAAGAAGGCCAACGGGACTGAAGTGAAGCAGCAAATGCTAAGAAATGGTGATGGAGGCCAGCAAAGGCTGGGCCGTACAGGGCCTTATAAGTAATGAAATGGGTACTTTCACAATTATTTCTAATTTGACATATAAGGTAGTGCTCCACTCAGTGGACAGAGCAAGTGCAAAGGCCTGAGGCGTAACAGCGGGGAGCACTAAAGAAGGCCAACGGGACTGAGGTGAAGCAGCAAATGCTAAGAAATGGTGATGGAGGCCAGCAAAGGCTGGGCCGTACAGGGCCTTATAAGTAATGAAATGGGTACTTTCACAATTATTTCTAATTTGACATATATATATATATAGTGTACAACATATATTATTCCCTCTCTCTCTCTCTCTCTCTCTCTCTCTCCCTCTCTCTCTCTCTCTCTTCTTGCCTGCTAAGCTCCACAGACAGGCTTCCATGCCTGTTTTGTTCAGTTTATTCCCAGTCCAGTGTAGTGCCTGCCACGTAGTAGATGCTGACCCTCTGCATCTACTGAGAGAAGAAATATCCCCAGCATTCTAGCCAAGCCAGTGGCGGCAACTGCCCAGATACGATGTGCCAGCCCCTCTTCTAAGACCCTCATTTGTATCTAGCTCCGTGATCCATTCTCAACCGAGGGGCCGTTCTGCCTCCAGGGACATTTGTTAATATCTGAGACATTTGTTATTGTCACAATTTAGGGGAGAGAGTTTACTGGCATTTGGTGATTACAGGCAGGGATACTGCTAAGCACTCTATAGTGGACAGGACAGACTCCACCGCCCAACAGACGATTGTTCAGCCTAAACGTCAGTAATGCTGAGTGGAGAGAGCCTGGCCTCGCCAGTTCCGCCTGCCCGCCAAGCCTGTGTGAACACTATCGTTTTTCTCATTGACCAGCATGAGGTTCCCTCTGCTCTGCTCCCCAAACCTGCTTCATGGGACACAGCCCTCCACCTTGCCATCGCCGGTCCCACCTGCCTCTCCCTGGAAGGCTGGATGTGTTTCATCAGGTGCCAACACAGGGGGCCACCCCTGCATTTCCTTAAATTAGGGCAGCCCCGTAGCCAGCAATGAGTAGGAGGGTGCAGACACATTTTGTATAACATTGTAAAACACAGAATTGACAGACCTGGGTCTGCAGGGCTCAGCCAGCCCCCAGCTCTGCCTGTGGGGAGCCCCCTGTCTCTAGGTGTCTGCGCCAGGGTGTCACCCACAGAAATGGTGGTTTCCTGTCGGCCCAGCCTAATAACAGGGTTCATGCCATTAGTCACGGCCTCAGATGTTCAGCTGCTCTAGTTCGATCCCGCGGAAATGCGACTAGAACCAGGGCGTAGGAGGGCTCCTAACCATGAGAGAAACAGAGCCAAAGCTGCATGTGCAGTTGTCTCTCCTGAGAGCCGGGCCTGCTTGGTCCGCCAGCACAAACAGAAGCCCCTGCCCAGCCTGCGGCCTCGGAGCCCAGCCGCCATCAGAAGCATCTGCCGCTGCTCGGCTCTGGAGTCAGGTGTGAAATGGGCTGTGCCTGCCCGGAGGGCACCTCCCCTCCTCTTCCCAGGGCCTCGCAGCTCTGTGCGCAGCTGGCTGCCCGCTTTGCCCTCGCCCTCTCTCCTCTGATCCTGCTGGTGGGACCCGCACCTGAGCCACAGGAGGGGAGGCAAGGCAGGCACGGCATGTGCTCACTGCTCCTGCCGCGGCCACGGATGCGCCCTGCATGGGCCTGGGGCTCTGCTGTCCCAAGGGCTCTGCTCTTCCTCCTGCTCTTGGCCCGGCACCGCCTTATCTCCGGCATCTTCTCAAAGAAGACCTGGCGGCTGAAGCCCTGGCGGATGCCGGGTCGGGGATGTGGAGGAGGCCGGCAGAGGCCACACAGCACAGCCCACGGGTGGTAGGGACCAGCCAGTGGGGGTACCGGGCTCCCGGGGCTGCTCTCCAAGGCCCCAGCAGTGCCGCGCTGTGCCCACTCTCGGGACGGCTGTTCTTGCTGCTCCCAGGCCCCCGTGGGTCGGGGCTGGGAGCCATCTCGAAGGACAACCGGCCACCGCTGCCCCTTGATGAACTCGGCTTCCTGAATGCGGGGCTCCAGCTGACGGGCTCGAAGCCGCCTAGGTCCCCAGGTCACACTCTGCATGGGGTGCACGTGGGTATAGGGTGCTCTCACTTCGCTGGGCTGAGTCCTGGCACCTCACAAGCAGGAGGAGTAAGCCTGGTGCTGGGGGCAGGACTGGGAGGACGAGGAGCTGCACCAGCTCAGAACCCGGGCCCTGGAGGCTGAAGAGGTGTCCTGGTCCTGCCAGTGGGGACGGGCGGCCCCACGGAGGGGGCTCCTCCCTCTTCACAGCACCTGAGGGCTGGGAGTTCTTCCCCAGGTCCCAGCCAGGGCCCCCCAACAGGACTCTGACAGGTGCTGGCTCCAGGGATCCCTGTCCACTTCCCCATGAATAACACCAACACTGACCTCATGGGGCCATGACAGGAACCAAATACTGTACAGACAGATGTTTGCATAAGTTATGGATACCACGATAAAGATCAAATAATATATGAATGTAGTCACCAAAAATGAGCAAGCCCTAAAAGGCCATCAGCTGGTGAAGAGAGAAATGCGGTGCACGCATACATGCCCCTCATTCACCGATATGAAGGGATGAGCTACTGAGACCTGCAAACATCACGGAGCCTCCGCTGCGCGCTGCTCAGTGAAAGCCCGGCATGAAGGCCACGGACTCACGGTTCCGTGGAGATGCTTCTACAGAAGGTAAAGCTGCAGGAGGACAGGCCGGGCTGCGGCGGCTGGGCAGCAGGGAGCGGACCACGAAGGGGCACAGGGAGCTCTCGGGGTGATGAACATGTTCTGTATCATGACGTGGTAGTGGTTACACAACTGGACATGAGTCAGCATTCTTCCAATTGTATACCTAAAATTGGTCCGGGGCAGGAGCGGCCGGGGAGAGGTCAATGGGGGGTTCTTCCAATATACCTAAAATTGGTCCGGGGCAGGAGCGGCCGGGGAGAGGTCAATGGGGGGGAAAGGAGACATATGTAATACTGTCAACAACAAAGAATTTAAATTTTAAAAAATGGTCAGGTTTGCACGTGAAAATTACAGCTCGATGAAGCCAGTTTACAAAGCCAGCCATGGGAAGCGCTTCGCCAGGCCATCGAGCCCCACTGCCCCTTCGGCGTTTGTGCCGAGTTTCCATCTTATCCCGGGAAGCTTGCCTTTTCCCTCAACACTCACTGTCTTCCCATGTGGACGTGTCTGTGTGGTTTTGAAGTTATTATTGTTGACAGTAGTACAGATGCCCCCTCCAGCCCTCTTCTCCTTCCCCCCAGGCCTTCGCCACACTACTGTGTGTCCATGGGCTGAACATACATGCATATATGCCCTTTGGTTAATCTCTTCCCCTCCCTCCTCCCCCCCTTTGAGATCTGTCAGTCTGTTCCATGCATCCATGCCGCTGGTTCTATGTTTTTGTTCATCAGATTCCATGTATGAGTGAGATCATGTGACAGTTGTCTTTCTCTAACTGGCTTATTTCGCTTAGCAGAGTAGTCTCCAGATCCACATTTTTAACTCCTTTAATACTCAAACACCTCTAAGAAATTGCTTGTTAGAGTCCGACCTGATAGATTAGAAAATTGAGATACAGAGCATTTATTTTTATCTATTTATTTCATTTTATTGAAATTAATGAGGTGACATTGGTTCACAAAACCATACAGGTTTCAACTACACAACTCAGTAAAACCTCATCTGCACCGGCACATGTGCCCGTCCCCCCAAGCAGTCCCTTTCCATCCCATCCCATCCCCTTGCCCACCTCTGCCCCCACCCCCTCTCCCTCTGGCTGTCACCATACTGTTACTGTTGTCTGTGTCTATGTGAGATATAGATAGACTGAGGCCAATGCTGTGATGCACGAGTATATATGTGATTTTTGGCTTAATCCCTTCGAGGCAGAGCGCATTTACTGACTGGTGGTGCCAGAGCTGTGCTGTGCCAGGCACTGTGCCCGGGAGCCTGTGTGTTACCCTCGGGTGCTGCCATCTCACAGTGGACTGCAAATTGACATTCTAGATGAACTTCAATCAATTTATTATAAAGGAATTTTTATATCCCTGCTGAAACCACAGGATTGACATGTCAACTATTTTTAATGCACATTAAAACATAATAAGAGACCCCACGAGGCTTGCAACGTGTTACCCTCGGGTGCTGCCATCTCACAGTGGTCTGCAAATTGATGACGTTCTAGATGAACTTCAATCAATTTATTATAAAGGAATTTTTATATCCCTGCTGAAACCACAGGATTGACATGTCAACTATTTTTAATGCACATTAAAACATAATAAGAGACCCCACGAGGCTTGCAACCAGGGCAGCAATGGGCAGTGGCAACCCCCCTGAACCTGTCCCCAAGGCCGCCTTTCCTCTGACTCCTTAGTGAGCCAAAGCAGCCAGCCAGGCTCACCTCCCCACCTAGTCCCTCTCCTGTTATCCTAGGCCCTTCCTTGTTTCACTGTCTGAGCTTTAATAAACATCTTCTAAAATTAAAAAACAAAACAAAACACAGTGATTGACATTTTACATCTTCATCCTCATATATCCTGAAATCACCTCATGTACTCACAGCATTGTCCTCAGTCGTACCCATCATCCATTTTTATGGCCAATACAACAATCTATGGCCAATACAACAGTCTATGGCCAATACAACAATCTATGGCTAATACAACAATCTATGGCCAGTACAACTATCTATGGCCAATACAACAATCTATGGCCAATACAACAATCTATGGCCAATACAATAATCTATGGCCAATACAACTATCTATGGGCAATACAACAGTCTATGGCCAATACAACAATCTATGGCCAATACAACAATTGGGTAGCAGCTCCAAGGTGACCTTGTGCCCAGCATTCCCCCTCTAAGACCTCCCTTCCAGAGAACACACCTGGCTCAATCTCCAGCTGTTTTTGACTCAGCCAGCACACTTCCACACTCTCCTCCGTGGACCCTGGGCTGGCCAAGCTGAGGGTGGCCCCATCTGTCAGTGACTGTTGTCTGCTGTGGTCCATCAGGCGGCGTTTCATGACTTGACAGCAGGTCCAGGGTGTACGGTGTTCCAGTGGATTGTTGGGAGTTAGCTTGGGCTGTGTTAAGCCCTCCACGGGCCCCAGCTTGAGTGGTCCCTGGGGCTCCAGGGGCCACTAGGATCCTGGCTTTATTCCGTGACCTCATGAGTGACATTGGTTGGTTCTGTGAACCATGGCAGAGCAGAGACCCAGCGAGGATTCCAGGAGAGGCTTCTCACCGGGATCGCATTCCATGCAAACTCATGACACACAGCACGCAAAGGCACAAACACATGCACATATCTATGGCCAATACAACAATCTATGGCCAATACAACAATCTATGGCCAATACAACAATCTATGGCCAATACAACAATCTATGGCCAATACAACAATCTATGGCCAATACAACAATCTATGGCCAATACAACAATCTATGGCCAATACAACAATCTATGGCCAATACAACAATTGGGTAGCAGCTCCAAGGTGACCTTGTGCCCAGCATTCCCCCTCTAAGACCTCCCTTCCAGAGAACACACCTGGCTCAATCTCCAGCTGTTTTTGACTCAGCCAGCACACTTCCACACTCTCCTCCGTGGACCCTGGGCTGGCCAAGCTGAGGGTGGCCCCATCTGTCAGTGACTGTTGTCCGCTGTGGTCCATCAGGCGGCGTTTCATGATTTGACAGCAGGTCCAGGGTGTCCGGTGTTCCAGTGGATTGTTGGGAGTTAGCTTGGGCTATGTTAAGCCCTCCACAGGCCCCAGCCTGAGTGGTCCCTGCGGCTCCAGGGGTCACTAGGATCCTGGCTTTATTCCGTGACTTCATGAGTGACATTGGTTGGTTCTGTGAACCATGGCAGAGCAGAGACCCAGCGAGGATTCCAGGAGAGGCTTCTCACCGGGATCGCATTCCATGCAAACTCATGACACACAGCACGCAAAGGCACAAACACATGCACATGCCTGCATGGCAGATATAAACACATACTCACACCAACACACACATGCATATCAGAAACACACTCTCACACAAACATACACACACATTCACTCAGCCACTCTCGTTCACATGTGTGCGTGCACAAATTCCCACCCCATTCTCATTAGGCCTCCTGGCCCGCTGTGGCCTGGTCCCAGGCCCTCTCAGGCCTCCTCCCTGGACACTCACCCTCACTCGGCTCTCAGGACTCAAACACACCGGGCATGCTCCCACCTGGGGCTGTGCGCGGTCTTCCTTCTGCCAGGAGACCCTCCCGAGGCCCCTGTGGTCACTCTCTCACTCCACTCTCTATGAAACAGCACTTCATCGGAGCAGCCTGCCTGGACACCCCGAGGCCCCCGAGGGCCCCCTCTCCATCTGTCACGCCGCCCTGCTTTGCTTCTCATGGTGTTTGTCACCCTAGATGTGGGTATCTGCATAATGGCTATCAATGCAGCCTCCACATGGAGACTTCATTCGTCTTTTCAGTTACACCCCTGACATCTAGAATAACATGTGACACATGAACAATCACCCTAGAAATAATTGTCAAATTAGTAAACAAATAAATGGCCACTTTGGCTGCTGACAAGGGCTCCCCGGTGGTGGTGCTGCCTCCTCCGGGCCCCGTAGACTCTGCAGCCAGTGGGCTGGCTCTCGCCCATGGCTCTGAGAGTCCCCTCCCGTTTTTCCACCTGCACAAACCTCACTCCCGACACTTCCCTCCAGCACACCGTCCCACCTGCCACCTCTCTCTCCTCCGGGATGTCCTAGTGATGAAACAGTTCAAAAAGGTGATGGACTAGGAGTTATTCCAAAAGTCACCCAGAGCCACCCCACAGCCAACACCCAGGCATCTACTCCTCTCCAGAACCAGAGGCCGCTGTGCGCAGACGAAGCCACAGGCTTACAGACCAACGAAGCCACACCTGTCCCAACGAAGACAGGGTGTCCTTGTGGAAGAGAAAATACTGTAAATGTGTTTTCTTCCTAAATCAATCCAGAGACCTGCTTTATAAAAACAAGGGGTACCAGAACAAAAACAAATAGATCAATGGGAGATAAAGGTAACTTGGAAAAAGGTCACATTTCATAGTCGAGTTTGTAAGGGACAAAGTAAATAACAAAAGACTCAGTATATGACAGTGAAAATCTTATTCACCACTTTTTAAATCAACTTTGGTCTTACCTCAGGTGAAACAACTAGGAATATTTTTATATAGTTTGGGAGTTTGTTTTAATTAAAAATGTTTACAGCCAGGCCAGTGTGGCTCAGTAGTTGAGTAATGACCCATGAACCAAGAGGTCACCATTTCAATTCCCCATAAGGGCACATGCCCAGGTTGCGGGCTCGATCCCAGTAGGGGGTGTGCAGGAGGCAGCCGATAGATATTTTTCTCATCAATGTTTCTGTCTCACTATCCCTCTCCCATTCTCTTTCTCTAAAAAACCAATGAAGCATATTTTTAAAATATGTACAAAGATGTGAACAATAATATAAATGCAGCTGCTGTCAAATGGAGCCGGAGCTGCCGGGCCAGAGGAACTGCCTTGCGTGTTTTAGGCCTCAAACCGTGGAATGTCACAAACTGGGCGAAATGGCCTCTGAACGGGGCTGAGGAACATTGTGTCTCAAAAGCACTGTTTGCAAAGAGGACAAGAGGCAGACATGACTCCTGGACTGGGGACCACTGGGCGAAAAGTTAGAAACTTTGTTTAGAATTAGCGTCACTGCGTTCTGGCATCTGCACCGATAGAAACGCTGCCTGCCATGGATGTGCGTGTGCCCGTCCCTGCCCCACGAACGCCCAGGCCTCGTCTCCTCACCGGGACAGGGTTGGGCTTCCTCCCGAGTTAATGATCCCCGAGGAGCTCTTCTTGCTCTCACTTTGAACGGCCTTCTTATTCTTAAGTTAGCAAAGAAAACGTAAGTTAACATTTGTAAGTAAAGGGTAGCTTTTCTAAACGTAAGTGATACCAAACTTCACAAGCATCTTTGCCATCTTTTTATAAACTGTATTGCTTTAAAAATGTCACTGTTTCCATTGGCACGTCTCTGACTTTGAGTGAAACTGAAATGAATAGTTCAGTAAGGAAATGAGAGGCAGTTCCCAGGAGAACAATGCGGAGGGCTGGTGACCACATGGTTGTTCAACCTCCTGTCACAAGAAAATGACAAATTAAAACATCATGAGATGCACAATAACATTTCACCCATAAGGTAAGGGAGAATAAAAAGTATTGACAGTTCTGAGTCCTGGTGAGGAAGGACACATGGAAATAAATACTCTTAGATCCTTTTGGTAGCAGGATAACTTTCTCAAAGGGAATTTGGTAGCACTCATTAAAATCGAAAGTGGCAATGCTCTCTCTTTATTTTATTTTATTTTGTTACGAAGTATACAAGTTTACTGGGTAAAATCCATAGCACAGGTAGTCACCCACGGGCATCTACATTTATGGTTTGCTTCCTTAGTCCATTCACCTCTTCTTCTGCTAATGGGACCCCGATTTTCTACGGGGTATTTGCCCTCTCAGCCATCCCAGGGATGCTGAGCTAAACTCCAGCTCCAGAGACGAGCCCAGATTGGTTGAAGCCAATCCTATGTTCCTGTCTACGTTGATGGTTCCGAGTTGGGCACAGTTTCATCTAGGCGTCAGGAACAAAACCAGGACCGTAGGAACAATAAGAAGAGCCCTGGCTACCCTGGCTGGTGTGCCTCATGTGGTCAGGTGCTATCCCGACCCAAAAGGTTGCCTGTTTGATTCCCTGTCGGGGCATGTGCTCTGGTTGCAGGCTCGATCCTCAGGAGGCGGAGTGCAGGAGGCAGCCAATCGGTGTTTCTCTCTCACATTGATGTTTCTCTTTCCTTCTCCCTCTCTCACTAAAAATCAATAAAAATATTTTTAAAAAGAAAAAAACCTTTTGTTCCTCTGAGTGGGAACAGGACTGCAGAAGCATTGGCTGTGTGAAGGCGCCCCTCGGGCCTGGGGCCCTGGTGGGGACTGAACATGAAGTGGGCTCTGGGGAGGGCACCTCACTTGTCATGGTTTCCTGAGAAACATCCGCATTTGGTGCTGAGGGTGTAAAATAGCGCATAGAGAAATACTTACTGCCATAGAGCTCATATTAAAAAATGCAGGACACACTTCCAAGATCCATCAAAATGAAGAAATGATTAAATAAATTGCAACATACGCAAATTGTGGAATATTGTACTGCAATAAATAAAACTAGAGAAAGAGATCTGCATGTACTAACAGATTTATATTAAGTGAAAAAGGGGAATCCCACTTATGCAAAAATTAAGCATGCTAACTCCTCCCCTCAAAAGCCCCAAGCCAAGTCCAATAGTATCTATGTCTGTAAAGGCACAGAGGCGACCTGAAGAAATGGGAACAGTGGTGACCTCCGGAAAGGGAAGGGATTGGGTGGGGCTGCGGAAGATTGTATTCTCCAACTGTGGCCCCACCCCACCAGTATATCTCCCATCCCATCCCGTGTGCTCGTCTCACAACACAAAAGTGTCACTATGTATCCAGAAAGACAAGATCCCTCTTCCTGAACCGGGTGGATTTGCCTCAAACAATAGGATGCAAAGGAGTGATGCTTGGAGATAGATGGTCAATGCTAGGTCATAAAAGACAATATGGGTTTCTCTTTGTTCTCTCTCTCTCTCTCTCTCTCTCTCTCCCCTCCCCCTCTTCTTTGGACTCAGCCGCCATGCTGTGAGGAAGCCCAAGCTCCATGGAGAGGCCCATGGAGGTGTTCCAGCCAACAGCTTCAGCAGAAGCCCTGGTCAGCCACCAGAGGTGTGAGTGGAGGATCGGAGCCTTCAGAAAACCCGTCTTCCAGACTTTGAGTCTACCAGCTGGGGCCACAGGCAACTTAGAGCAGAGAGCAGCCATCCCTGTCAAATGCAGGCGTCTGTCCTGCCTGCATCCCTGACCCTCAGGAACTGTGAGCAGAGTAGAAAGTGTTTCCCACGCTAGGTTTGGGGCGATTTGTTTTGCAGCCACAGTGGTTGGGTGGACTGTGATGGTCCTTGCCATGTTTAACGTTCTAGGGAGGCTGCTCATGGGCCGGCATCTGACGGTAGTGAGCCTCCTGCCCCTGAGCACTGTGGGTCCCCCCACCACCCAGGTACTTATTTGTTCAGTCCCACATGCATGCACAGCACTTACACAATTGCTAGCCTGCACCCCGTGGGGAACCAATTTACAGCGCTTACATACAGTTACGTTTATGTTAGTCTTACCTTTTCCTGTCAAAATCCCCCTCCCCAGTCCCCGGGTCAGCCCTCTTCCCCAGACTCCACCTAAATCCTCTCCTGTCCTCTCAGCAGCCCTGCCAGGTCCGTACTGCTAGCCCCACTGTGCAGAGGGGGCTGGGCTCTGGGTTAGGGGAGGGTCAGTTGGGTCAGCCCTCTTCCCCAGACCTAAGTCCTCTCCTGTCCTCTCAGTAGCCCTGCCAGGTCCGTACTGCTAGCCCCACTGCGCAGAGGGGGCTGGGCTCTGGGTTAGGGGAGGGTCAGTGGGAAGGATGGGTGGGTCCTTACACTGCCCAGAGGCCGGGCTGCTTCGCCAGGCTGTGTTATGCTCTCTCTGGGTGGCTTAGAGCAAAGCCCCCCAAGCTGGGCAATGTCCTTCACCCTCAGGTGGCCTCTGGGCTGCTCTGGCCAGGGCCACAGGAAGACCCTCTGTCCTGGCCCCTCCTCCTGCTCCAGGCAAGCGTTTAGCGGAGGCCACCCTTACAGGGGCCTGCCCCAGGGGGTGGCGGAGGATGTCTGGCCCAGGCAGCCCAGCCCCCATCTTCCAGCTGCTTCGCAAGCCTTGCCAAGGCTCACGCTTCACTGCACAGCCAGCAG
This sequence comes from Myotis brandtii, assembly GCF_000412655.1. Taxonomy (NCBI): domain Eukaryota; kingdom Metazoa; phylum Chordata; class Mammalia; order Chiroptera; family Vespertilionidae; genus Myotis; species Myotis brandtii. Next base: position 427,522 of record NW_005353340.1, read on the forward strand.
GGTCCGTGCGCAAAACCCCAAAAGGACCCACACAGCACTTTGCTGGCGCGCTGACTCCTGCCAATTCGTTCCACACACAGCACGTGAGCCCCGACCCTCATCCAGAGGCCGGTGCTTTCCAGTCTTCACTTCTTTCCTGAAACTCTTCCAGAGACGCCACCGCCTGCTTCCGTTCCCTTCTCACTCCGGAGACGGGCTGGTGCTGCAATGGAGGCGACAGGGAGAAGCGATCCTTCATCCCAGAGCAGCGAGGGCCAGGATTCGCCTGCCCCTGGCCCGGGAGCCTGATGCCCCGGCACACCGATTGTGGCATTGCTCTGGCTGAGCTGCTGTTGTCACGTGTTTCAAATGGGCAACACTTCTCTTCCCACTGGAAAGGGGAGACGAACCTCCCTTCCAGCCCCTCCCAGAGCACCCTATTGTCAGGCTCCACACGTGGGGAGCTGAGCCGCCCGGTGCTACTGGGTGGGGCCTGGAGTGGAGTTTCTCCCAGTGAAGGTCACTCTTCGGGGCTTATTGATGCCTCCACCTTTGGGCTAAGCTTGCGGAGAATCGCCAGAAGCTACCGACACGGTGAGGCTTACAGGAGGGAAGTGCTTTGTGTGTCCATTTTCTGTCGCTTCTTGTAACTGTTTGAGAAGAAGTGAGTCAGTGGACCGCGTAAGGAATACTCGGCCACAGAGAAATGGACTCCGGGAGCCCTTCCTCCTCCGCCCCAGGCCTGGGAAGGGAGCTCTGTTTGCCGTCAGACTTAATAACAGGCTGCTCCTGCCGCGGTTTGTTTGGAGCTGCCTCCGGGGTTTGACCCAACCTCAGGGCGCCCACACAAATAGCCTGGGCTCCTCTGTTCCTGGAGGAGGGGGCACCCCTCAGGCTGGGCCCTCAGCGTGTCCCTGGCTGTGCTCCAGGCCCAGCGCCCCCAGCGGGCCCAGAGCTGCCTGCCTCCAGCCCAGAGCTGGCTCCCTAGGGCCAGGCCTGTGTAATGAGGGTTCTGGATGCAGAAGTACCTTTTCCAACATCTGCTTCCCGGGAAGGGTGACCTCAGCTGGGAGGAGGGGCTCCCTGGCCGGAGGCCACGCACATGACCAGGACTCCAGGATCCCAGGGCCACTCCCTCTGCATGTTCTTAGAGAGCCACGCTGGGAGCTCTGTGGGAGGGGCCAGGGGAGGGTCTGCCCTCCCTCTCTGTCCAAACGGTGCTGGCCACAGGCCACCTTGGGCACAACTCTCAGCCGCCAGTTGCCAACCCATCTGAGTGAACAAACCTCGGGCGCATTGGCTCCACTTGGCAGGAGAGCTCCCGGAGCCCCCAGGCCAGCAGTGAGCCGCCAGGGTTCCTAAGTGTGCCTGCCGGCCAGTCCCGCCCGCTCCGCTCACACCCAGGCATCCGCAGCCCCAAGCAAAGCAGCACGTGTGCTCCCATTTAAACAGAGCAGACTGGGAGGCTCTCTTTTTCTTTGAATATTTTTATTGATTTTTGGAGAGAGAGGAAGAGAGGGGGAGAGAACGATGGATTGGCTGCCTCCTGCGGGCCCCCTACTGGGGATCGAGCCTCCCATCTGGGCATGTGCCCTGATAGGAATCGAACCTGCAACCTTTCAGTGCATGGGACGGTACCCAACCAGCTGAGCCACACCGGCCAGGGCTGGGGGCTTGCTTTTTACCCGCACGAGTAGAATGGCTGTTACAGGCCCTCATCGTCAGACTGGCTTCTTCCCATTCAGTTCTTCAGAGACAGCGTCTCCTGGGAGATGACGCAGTCCCTCACAGGCGGCCAAGGAGGCCCACCACTGCCCCTTCCCAGCGCACCACCCCAGCCTCCTGGCTGACTCCAGGCCTCCCGGGGTGAACAGGGGCAAGGTGGGGGCTTCCAGGAAGGTTGGATAAGGCTGTGTGGATTCCCACAGGAAACTCCCCAGAAAGGAATCTGACCAACACTTAGGCCAGAGCCTGCGACGGTCCATTCAGACATACACGAGGGCTGGGGGGTGCAGTTTTCAGTGTACAAATCTTGCCTTTCCTTGGTTAAATTTATTCCTAAATATTTTATTCTTTTTGATGCTATGTAAATGGAACTGCTTTTTAAAATATCTTTTTTGTACTATTTATTACTGTTGTTCAGAAAACAACTGTTTTTGTTATTCAACTTTGGTGAATTTGTTTATTAATTCTAATAGTTTCTGTGTGGATTCTTCAGGGTTTTCTATATATAAAATCATATCATCTGTAAATATAGTTTTACTTCTTCTTTTTCAATTTGGATGCCTTGTATTTCCTTCTGTTTTCTAATTGCTCTGACAAGAACTGCAATAAAATGTTGAAGTGAGCCCTAGCTGGGTTGGCTCAGTGGATAGAGCATTGGCCTGTGAACTGAAGGGTCCTGGGTTCGAATCTGGTCAAGGGCACATGCCTGTGTTGCGGGCCCAGGGGTGAGCAGGAGGCAACTGAACAATGGTTCTCATCATTGATGTTTCTATCTCTCTCTTCCTCTCTGAAATCAATAAAAATACATATTTTTTAAAATGTTGAATTGAAGTGGCAAAAGCTGGCACCCTGGTCTTGCTCCAGTCTGGGAGGAAAGCGCTCAGCCTTGCACCACTGGGTGTGATGCCAGCCGTGGCTTTTCATATGCAGCCTTTCCATGTTGGGGAAATGCCCTTCTGGTCCTAGTATACTGAGTGCTTTTATCAGAAAAGGCTGCTGGGTTTGGCTGAATGCTTTTCCTGCATCAACTGAGATAATGACGTATGTGGGGCTTCTCTTAATGTGGTGCCTTACGTTACTTGGTTTTCAAATGTGGAGCCAGCATCGCATTCCCGGGATGGGCTCCCCAGAAGGGAGGTCTGATCCCAAAGGCCCCGCTCGCTCCCTGAGCTCAGCCAGTGCCGTGGGAGGAGCTCGTGGAGAGGCTGGACGGGGCGGGACTCCCACGGCGCACGGGCAGCGCCTGAGCATGTGCCTCCGGGACCATCTGTCACGAGACCAGCCAGCACCGTGAGCACTGCCGCCCCTGCTGGGGAGGAAAGAGAAATCCTGCCAGTGTTGGCGGGAAGGAGGTCACCTTCGCTCGGCTCACTTCGCCAGGGGAAGGAGCTGTCCTCAGAGGCCGTGCCTGGTGCGCCCGCCCGTCAGAAATTCAACAAATACAGCAGTCAGTCCCTCCTCCCCCAGCCACGGTTTCGCTTTCCACAGTTTTAGCTACCAGCCGTCAACCACAGTTCGAAATATTAAATAGAAATTTCCAGAATAAACAATTCAGAAGTGTGCAGTTGCGTGCCATGGTGAGTGGCGTGATGACATTCCCAGCATCCTGCTCCGTCCTGCGAGGGATGTGAATCACCCCTTTGTCCAGCGGGTCCATGTTGTATGTACGTGACCACCTGCTGGTCTGTTATGAGATCACAGTGCTTGTGTGCAGGTCACCCTCATTTTACTTAAAATGGCGCACAGAGCAGTGATGCTGGCGATTGGGATAAGCCAAAGAGAAGCCTCAAAGTGCCTCCTTCCAGTGGAAAGGGGCGCGCGCGCGTGTGTGTGTGTGTGTGTGTGTGTGTGTGTGTGTGTGAAGGGTTCAGAAGTATGTGTAAGTTCAGGCATCCAGTTGGGATCTTGGAACATGTGCCCCCCATAAACAAGGGGGGCTACCATGTGATGAAGGTCAGAGGCAAACACATAAGAATTTTTGTTATTTGTAGGAGAACAATAGAAACATGTGCATATTATTTAAATTTTTATTTACATTTTAAAACAATTCCCAAAATTGAAGATAACCCAGCAAATGTATTATTACTTTATTGGATACCACACATAATAAGCTATTTACAGAGCACGGCTTCACAGGCAGGGGTACACTTTAATGAAATATCACTGTACAGGCAATTTTTTGTGTTATTTACATCCCATAGTGAAAAAGGTATGAATGGCTCTTACACACACAGATTCAAGTCGGCTTCCTGGAAACGTACAGCCCACAAGCATTAGCAATGTGATGCGGAGCAGAACGCTGTAGGACTCACCACCCAACCCACAACCAGCGCAATTGATCACAATAAAGCCAAACTAAGATAATTAAAAAGCAAGAACAGCAGCCATTGAAAACTGATCTCTCAAGACCACTGATGAGGTTCTGGAAACAGAGCGTGCGTGCTTCCCCTAATCGCCAGCCTTCTCTCTGCACGAGTCACATGCTGGGAGCCGCTGCACAGTGTGGGAGCCAGATGTCTTAGCAGGGCCCCGCATCACGTTGCCTGCAAAGCCTAATACTGGACTACTTTCAGACACAACCACCAAACATCTGGAACCAAAATATCCAGATTGCCAATGCATAGCCCTCAGTGAATGCAAACAGTGAAGTCAGTGTAACATGCGCTCGTCCTCCTGAGATGGAAAAATGACTTTGAAGCGCTCAGCTGTGCGGGGCCTCCAGTGGTTCTCTGGGCCAGCGAGTGCGGGCCAATGACAGCCAATTATTAAGTCTCTCAATAACTTTTGCAAGCCAGTTGTTTAATATAGTCATTATCAAAATTAAAGTTATAGACACTTATAATTAAATTATCTACACTAATAAAAGAGAAACATGCAAATTGGTGTCACTCCGCTACCCTTCCCATTGGCTAATCAGGGCGATATGCAAATTAACTGCCAGCCAAGATGGCGGCCGGCAGC
>NW_005353340.1:434165-438290 GCF_000412655.1 Myotis brandtii
GATTTGTTAGAAATATAAATTCCTAGGCTCCCCCACCAGTGTGGACCAGCAAACTGTGCTTAAAGAAGCCTGCCTTGAGATTGACTCAAATGCCCTATGACAGAACCCCTGGGTTAGTTAACTATGGGACAGCTAAACAGTGGAATACAAGGTAGTTCATGAAGAACATGGAAAAATATGTTCACAGTATAATCGGTAAAACATATATCATGCAATTCCAGTTCTGCAAACCTAGTATATGCATATATGCATGGTCACACAAATGATGCCTGCCAAAATGTGGACAGCATTTATAGTTGGAAAAGGGGTTCCCCATCCTTTTATCTTTATTTTCAATTTTTTGTACAATAAACACAAGAAAGTGTTTTAAACATAAGCAATAAATTACTTCTAGTTTTATTTAAGTGAAATGAAATTTAAAAGTAAAATACAACGTAGGTTCGCTTTGTAACGCCCCTTGGGCCCTGCCCACCCTCTCTGGGGTGCTCCATGCAGGGTCCCATGCACTTCCGCCCAGGGCAGCAGCCCCTGCGTCACAGGCAGCATTGGCGCCCGGGCGCAGAAAGGAGGCTGGGCCAAGAGCAGAGCCTGCCCCGTCCACACAGGGTTAAAGTCACTGCCAGAAAGAAGCCGTGGGAAAGACATGACATTTGTTTGCGAGGAAACATAAACAAGGACAAATGAAGACAGAGAATGTGGCTCAGGGAGATCTGATCAGAGCCAGCTGGGCAAGCAGGCCTGGTGCGGGGCAGAGAGAAGCGAGCCCCGTGGAGGGAGCTCCCGGTGGGCCCGGGCCCAGCAGCAGGTCCGCAGCCTTTCTGCCAGGAGAGCTGCCCCAGGGGGTGTGGCCCAGGACACAACACACCTGGGAAGCTGGGCTTCTGGTTGCCAGGATGGGAGGAAGGCCCACCCAGAGTCTGTCCTTTTAGCCCCATTCCTAGAACAGAACAGAATCAGCATTTACCGACCACTGACCTTGGGCCAGACACAGAGCAGGTGTTTCATTATGTCATTTAATTCTTATGATGGGCCTAGAGGAGGCCACTGCCTATATCGCCTCATCTGCCCCCTCAGCCTGACTCAGCCATGCCTGCAGCTGTTTTCACAGCATCCACCCTCCACCCACCCCACCCCGGTCTCTGGGCCGTCTTTCCCTAATTCTGTTCCTACCACATTGCTGCCCTGTTTGCAGAGCGGCCTTACACTTCATTATGTCCACTCCCGTCCCTGGGCCTCTCAGCCAAGGTCACTGCCACGACCCCTCAGGTCCGCAGGAGCAGCTCCGATTTCTCTCTCTCCCGCAGCCTGGCATGGCTGCTAAACCTGAGGTGCAAGCTGGCACAAAGAGGGCAGGAGGGACACGCTTCCACCCCAATGTCGGGCCCAGCAGCCTCGGAGCCAGGCTCTGCACAGCACCGGGGGTGGCGTCATTATACCTGACACCGTCACTCGCATGCCACCCTGGCCAGGCGGCACACACGCTGCAGTTTTACAAGGAAAACTCTCTGCCCGAGAGACATGTCCATGTCGGTGCCAACAGACACACACAACACTTTCCATTCGGTGTGGTTCACAGCAACAAACAATTAGAAACGATGCACATTAAAAACTGAGGGTAACACTGGAAATAACTTCCATCAATAACAACATGGAAAGTGTTTGAAAGCGTCGTGAACAGGTGCAGGAAGGCTGCTGCTTAGGTCCTGTTGGGCGGGGAGTGAACTGAGAGAGACTCGAAGAAGGTGGAAGCAGTCACTACTGCAGCTGTTACCTCCAAACCAGGGAATTAGCCTACTCGGCTTTCAGCTTCCTTCTGAGTAACATTAGTCATTTGCATTTTCTGGGAAAACCATCCATTTTACCTAGATGTTCAAATTGACTCCTATGAACGTATTCTTTGTTATGCAAATACTCTTATATTTTCAAAGTCTGTCCATCAGTAACAATGAATGTTTACTGAACACCTGCTTCCTGGCTGTCACGGTTCTAGGCTCTGGGATACAAAGTGAGTGAAAGACAGATCCCTGTCCTCAAGATGCAGCGTTCCTGCGGGGGAGGGTAACACAGATCCTCCCTCGGCTTCTGCTGCTTAAGTGTCAGGTACGCCTGCTTCTTGAATGTGTGTTGCTGTCCCATTAAATAGTGGACATTTTGGATGGCGCATCATGGAGACTCTGGGTGCTGAAGAGCGTTGATTTCTAGTCATTGTGTTTTCCTAGATTTTGTATTTGTCTATTTAGCAGCCATTCATCACAGAGCCAAACTGACAGCCGAAGTTGCTTACGCCTCCCATGTAATCCAGCTTTCGCAAGTAGGTGAAAATCATAGCGTAAACCCTCCAACCAATCCGGGTCCATAGCCCCAAAGCCTCCTGATGTCACTGTCACACATGAAGACAATAGTCCCTGCCTTCAATCACCCTGCCCGGGTATCAGGGAACTGGAGACCGTGAGAGCCAGCGCCTGCCAACCTCACCCACATTGGCCATCCCAGCCGGCTCCCCCTGCCTGGCCTCCCATGGGAAACACTGTGAAGGCTCGGGTTACGCTCCGCCTTGCGCCTGTCCCCCCCCAAACGGGGGCCCCTGGGGCCCGGCATGGCACGGGGTTACCTTCTCCTTCTTTGGGGGAATGTAAGGAATACAGTCATTTGCAATGACATTGACGTGTGTCATCACGTAGTCACCTAAAGTCTGGGCACAGTCATGGGTCTGTCAAGTTAAATCACGGCGAGTGACCTGGCGTCTGTAGACCTGGGCCCGGGCTTTGTGGGTGGGGCTACTCCAGTTTCCCTCCAGTCCTGGGGCAGCACCCTCAGGGTTTCAGGGAAGCAGATGTGTTACCGGGCGACTAGCGAAGGCTCTCAGAGAACAGAACCAGCCGGATGTGCAGAAAGCGATTTCTGTTAGGTAACTGGCCCGGGCAGTGAGGAGTCCTTAGGTCCACGCCTGCAGGGCGGGCATTGCCAAAGCCCGAAGGCTGTGCCGTGAAGCCTCCTCCTGGGGGCGCTCCGTCTGGAGGGCTCACGCCTTCTGCTGATGGCAGAGGCCCACCCACATGGAGGACAACGGGTGTAAGTGTGAATCTCATCCACACCCCCCAGAAACACCCAGGGAGAGGTTGCCTGCTTATCCAGACACTGCGGCCCAGCCAAATGCCCAAAGACCAACCCGCGCCCCACGGTCCTCTGACATGTCAAGGTTTGAGCGCCACACTGTCCCTCAGCTGCGGGCAGCTGCTCAGGCCTCTGCTCAGCGCTCCCCGGTGTCCAGCTGCTGTTTTCCAGGGGCCCTTGGCTGTTGCCCTCTGCGTGCCAAGCGAGAAGCCAGCAAGGATTTCAGGAGGATTTCTGAGCAGAATTCAGGTCTCCCCCTCTAAGGCTACTTCCTTTCTGGGATTGGTCCCCTAAGTTCCTAATCACGATAAATGCCTCAAGTCCCACCTTGTAATCCCGCCCAGGGAGACAGCCTCTTTCTGCTAAACCTCCACTGCCCCTGTGCAGTGTAAACAAGACGGCAGGTCAGTGTGGGCCCAGCTCAGCGTGGGGCAGTGTGGGCCCAGCTCAGCGTGGGGCAGTGTGGGCCCAGCTCAGCGTGGGGCAGTGTGGGCCCAGCTCAGCGTGGGGCAGTGTGGGCCCAGCTCAGCGTGGGGCAGTGTGGGCCCAGCTCAGCGTGGGGCAGTGTGGGCCCAGCTCAGCGTGGGGCAGTGTGGGCCCAGCTCAGCGTGGGGCAGTGTGGGCCCAGCTCAGCGTGGGGCAGTGTGGGCCCAGCTCAGCGTGGGGCAGTGTGGGCCCAGCTCAGCGTGGGGCAGTGTGGGCCCAGCTCAGCGTGGGGCAGTGTGGGCCCAGCTCAGCGTGGGGCAGTGTGGGCCCAGCTCAGCGTGGGGCAGTGTGGGCCCAGCTCAGCGTGGGGCAGTGTGGGCCCAGCTCAGCGTGGGGCAGTGTGGGCCCAGCTCAGCGTGGGGCAGTGTGGGCCCAGCTCAGCGTGGGGCAGTGTGGGCCCAGCTCAGCGTGGGGCAGTGTGGGCCCAGCTCAGCGTGGGGCAGTGTGGGCCCAGCTCAGCGTGGGGCAGTGTGGGCCCAGCTCAGCGTGGGGCAGTGTGGGCCCAGCTCAGTGTGGGGCAGTGTG
>NW_005353340.1:441571-442235 GCF_000412655.1 Myotis brandtii
TAGGTCCACGCCTGCAGGGCGGGCATTGCCAAAGCCCGAAGGCTGTGCCGTGAAGCCTCCTCCTGGGGGCGCTCCGTCTGGGGGGCTCACGCCTTCCGCTGATGGCAGAGGCCCACCCACATGGAGGACAGTGGGTGTAAGTGTTAATCTCATCCACACCCCCCAGAAACACCCAGGGAGAGGTTGCCTGCTTATCCAGACACTGCGGCCCAGCCAAATGCCCAAAGACCAACCCGCGCCCCACGGTCCTCTGACATGTCAGGGTTTGAGAGCCACACTGTCCGTCAGCTGCGGGCAGCTGCTCAGGCCTCTGCTCAGCACTCCCCGGTGTCCAGCTGCTGTTTTCCAGGGGCCCTTGGCTGTTGCCCTCTGCGTGCCAAGCGAGAAGCCAGCAAGGATTTCAGGAGGATTTCTGAGCAGAATTCAGGTCTCCCCCTCTAAGGCTACTTCCTTTCTGGGATTGGTCCCCTAAGTTCCTAATCACGATAAATGCCTCAAGTCCCACCTTGTAATCCCGCCCAGGGAGACAGCCTCTTTCTGCTAAACCTCCACTGCCCCTGTGCAGTGTAAACAAGACGGCAGGTCAGTGTGGGCCCAGCTCAGCGTGGGGCAGTGTGGGCCCAGCTCAGCGTGGGGCAGTGTGGGCCCAGCTCAGCGTGGGGCA
>NW_005353340.1:443229-448365 GCF_000412655.1 Myotis brandtii
GCCCAGCTCAGTGTGGGGCAGTGTGGGCCCAGCTCGGCATGGGGCAGTGTGGAGCCCTCCTACTTCTCTTCCTTTAAGGCTTGATGTCCCTCTGGCTTCTTCCTGCTTTGAGGGGCTCTTCTGTGCCTTTCGATGTTTTTCCTGTGTTTTGTGCTGCGTTTATAACTGTTATTGAGAGAAGGGTTAGAATGATTCACTACTCTGTCATTTCCAGCTTCAGAAGCCCTCGAGAGTTTTAAACAATATTTTGAGATTTACAGCGAAGAACTATTGTGTGCTAGCATTTTACTATTTTTCAGTTTTTCATTTCTTGGGGTCGGTGAGATCACTTTTGTCCTTTGGCTGCCTAGTAGGACCCCGCGCCTCCACTGCTGCTTCTGCAGAGCTGATACCGCATCCTGCTCCTTCCCTGGGGCATCAGGTTGGACTTCATTTCAGGGCTACACTGTCAGGTACATAAGCTTCATGATGCTTCTGTCATCAATGTCAAGTGTCCTCTGTCCCTGTCAAGCTTTTTACTTGAATTCAGTTTTCCTGGTATTACTATTTCTACATCTGTCAGATGTTTGTTAGCATTTGCCTGGTATCACCTTTTTCACCTCTTTATTTTCTATCTTACTATAATTTTTATTTTAGTTATGCTTCTTACAAACACCAGGTGGCTGAATTTTTAAATCAAAATAAATATTTGTTTTAAATAGATGTATTTAACTAATTCACATTTATTTTTATATGTTTATACATATCTCTGCCACCCTGATTTATTATCTGTTCATGATGTTTTCTTGTTTGTTCTTCGTCCTCCCCCTTCTCCTCCCCTTTCTCCTCCTCCTCCTCCTCCTCCTCCTCCCTTCCTCTTCTTCTGTTGTTTCTCTTAGCCCTGTAATTACTTGGAAGCTTTCCAGCCCCACCCCCTGTTAATTCTAGGAGCATCACTCAAATTTATATCATACAAATTTAATACTATATGTTTCTATCAATATAGTATTAAGAATTAATTAACATTCTATATTATGGCCCTAACAATATAATGCTTTTACTTCTCTCCCTCATTTTTCTTTCATATAACTTCCCATGCTGATAGCATGTAAAATTTAATGTAGTTAATAGTGCTGTAATTTTGAAAATAATCATTACCTATTTAAATTTAAACATAAATGTTAGAGTTTCTTGGCTCCCTGCCACTTCTTTTATTACATACAGTCCTTTAAAATTTGTTTTTAATTTTGCTGAAGTTCATCTTCTAGTCATGTTTTCAGAAAGAATTTCTGGATAGTAAGTTTACTGGGGTTTTGAATTTCTGTCATCTTTTCCTCCCCTTCTCACTCGAATGATCGTTTGAGTGTAGAATACTGTGGGGCATACTTTCCCCTGAGAATTTTAAAACTACTGCTCCTTTATGTCCTTTCATTCAGTCCTGCCAATAGAAGTCTACTTTTGGTCACATCCTATATAATAAAAGCGTAATATGCTAAGTGTCCGGTTGGCCAGTAGGCCGTTCAACCAATCAAAGTGTAATATGCTATTGATATGCTAAGCTGCTCAACTGCTCGCTATGACGTGCACTGACCACCAGGGGGCAGACAGTCAACTGGTAGACCAGTCGCTATGATGTGCACTGACCACCAGGGGACAGATACTCTGACCGCTAGGTTAGCTTGCTGCCGGGGTCCAGACAATTGGGACGGAGTGAGAGGGGCCGGACATGCCCTGGAGCCCTCCCATGGTCCCTCCCTGGTTGGCCAACCTCCCGTGTCCTTCCTTGGCCCTGATTGTGCACTGGTGGAGTCCCTCGGTCTGGCCTGCACCCTCTTGTAATCCAGGACCCCTTGGGGGATGTCAGAGAGCCAGTTTTGCCCCGAAACGACAGGTCACTATGATGCACACTGACCACCTGGGGGCAGACACTCAACGCAGGAGCTGCTCCCTAGTGGTCAGTGCTCTCCCACAGGGGGAGCGCCACTCAGCCAGAAGCTGGGCTCACAGCTGGCGAGTGAGTGGCAGTGGTGGGAGCCTCTCCCGCCTCCAAGGCAGCACTAAGGTTGTCTGATGCGAGCCTAAGCCCACAGTTGGACATCCTCCCAGGGCTCCTGGACTGTGAGAGGACACAGGCCAGGCTGAGGGACTCCCCCCTCCCCCAAGTGCATGAATTTCATGCACTGGGCCTTTAGTTCTCATATATTTATAGGTCATTTGCTTTTCTTTGTTCTTGGTAGCCTCAAATTTTACTTTCATTTTTCTGGGTATAGCTGGCTTTGGATTTATCTCACTAGAGCCTTCCTTTAAACTGGGCTTTGGCAGCTTTCTGCAGGATGGAAGTTTATTCTCTCTTTTGCTATGTCTCTTTGTTCTGCTTCTCGCTTCTCCTAGCACACCTGCTACATGACCATCAGCGGTTCAGAATCCTTCCCCTTATCTCTGACCTGTCATACAGCCACTCACTGTCTTTATGCAACTTGCTTTGTGAAGGAGAAACAGAGTTCACAACATCCAGACAAACAGGGCACTGAACATCTTGGCACCTTGCCTGCAGCACAGGCTTCCTGCCCCTCCTCCCTGGCAGCCTGACCCTGGCACAGGCTCCCTGGCCCTCCTTAGCATCACCATGGCCTTCCACAGCCCTGGGCATGGCCACATCAGGTCCCAGGACGCTCTGCCCTCTTCCCTGGCACAGAGCTCCTTGTGCCTGGGCCAGGCACCACTCTGCTGTGGTCATGAGTCTTTCTTCCTTCCTGGGTTCCACAGTGCCCTGTGCCTGCCTCTGGAGTGCCTGTGCTGGCCCTGCTTGCCTGCAGCTTCCTCCATGTAAGCACCACACCCGTTCTGCTCGCACCAAGGTGGGTACCCAGCTTGTAGTGGGTAGCATTGTAGAGCATGTACAAGTTCTGGACACTGTCCAAACTGTTCCACATGCATAACCATTGGGAACTCATAGTGCCCCGCTGTGGCCACTCTCCCCAGGCGACATAAAAGGGCATTTAGGTCAAGCCTAGGGACTTGGCAGAGTCATGCACAGAGGAAGTGGCAGACAGAGGAATTAGAGTTTGGCATCTGGGTTAGAGCCCTTACTCTTAGCCAGGCCCAGAGAATGGTCCTGCCATGAAGGAGCATGTGGGTTGCTATGGTGAGCGCAACTACGTCTACAAAGCGTGGCTTGGAGGTGCAGACAATTTAAATGAATAAAGTATCCATAGGGTCTAGGTGACGGTGGCAAGTGCCTGAGCAAGTTTCCTCTTGTTCTGTCACCTACCTTCCTTCTGAGACCAGCCATTTCTTATGGACCTCAGCCCCACACATACCCAACCCGAATGCATGTGAATCAAGGCCTGAGGGGGCATCGAGTGGTTCCTGTGACCTGACCTCTAAAGCTGGTGGATCTGCACCAAGAGGCACCTGCATCAGCGAAGGCAGGCTCTGGGGGATGGGGCCCTGGAGGATGGGCCCTAGAGGATGGGCCCTGGAGGATGGGCCCTAGAGGGTGGGACCCTGAAGGATGGGCCCTGGAGGATGGGCCCTAGAGGGTGAGGCCCTGGAGAGTGGGGCCTGGAGGGTGGGGCCCTCGAGGGTGGGGCCCTGGAGAGTGGGGCCTGGAGGGTGGGCCCTGGAGGGTGGGCCCTGGAGGATGGGCCCTGGAGGATGGGCCCTGGAGGATGGGCCCTGGAGGAGGGGCCATGGAGGGTGGGGAAGAGTCCACTCACACTCGCCTTGGAGGACGTCCGCTGGTGGCAGGGGCACAGCCTTGCTGCTGCTGCAAACGCCCCACCCCAGCACAGGGGTGATCCTCTGACATGGTCTGAAGTCCTTTCTGGTCCGTCAGTGGCTGGACTCACAGTATGTTGTCAGTACATAAGAGCCACCTCCTGATTTAAACTCAGGAAAGGACAAAAACAATCAGGCCCACATTGTAAGGCTTTCTCGTGGGTAATTTTTTGTGAAGAATGATATGGGCCACTTGCCTCACTGGCTCGGCTCTTGCCAGTCCTGCTGCTGACCTGCGCACAGGGGTCAGGGGATGCCAGCTGAGCAGCCCTCACTAACAAGAAACGCCTGCCTTGCTTCATTAAAAAAAAAAGTTTTCCTTTTTACTGAGCCTACCCAGTTCAAACTTAGGTGACATTTGTCAGATATCTGGCTAATTTTATTTATATGAGTAAAGATTATATTTTATTATAAATAAAGATTTTATTTATAATAGAAAAGATTAGGGAAGACTTGGGTTTTTGTTTGATTATAATCAATTTTATGTTACACTTAAGAGAAATCTATCATCATGAGAAAATCATGAGACAAATCCTAGGTTGAGGGACAGTCTACAGCAAGCATGTCAAACTCAAAGGCTAACACAGGCCAAGTAAACAAGGTGTAAGTTGATGTGGCCGCAAAAAAACAAAAGCTTCAATTTTCATAGATGCGTAGGTTTATTTTGATAGAGACATGCTGAATACAAATGGCTGAAATAAATGAGTAATTGTTACCATAAAATAATAGAACATTTTAATAAAAATTAATATTTTTTTCCTGAACATTAATTTACCAGACACTGAATAACTGTACAAATTAATAAGCATAACACAAATAAACCTATTTTTATTTTTCTCCGAAAGCAAAATATTTTCTGTTGCGCACACCAAGCAAGTCAGTCCAAGACAAATGACGTGACCATTGGCTGCTAAAATATTCGCTGCGAGTATTAGTGGAGAGAAACGGTGCGCCTGCACGTAAGGCATGTAAGACAAATGAATGCAACGTGATTATAGTAATCAGTCATTAGCGAACGCTGTAGTTCGTTATTAATAATCTATACTAATAAAAGAGTAATATGCTAATTAGACCAGGAGACCTGCCAGACGTCCCTCCGGACAAAGCTGGGGGCTTAGCTGGCCTGCAAACCGCCCCAGGCCCCTCACCCAGGCCATTCGCTTCCCAGCAGAGACCCCCACCCAATGGGGGTGTGTGGCTGGCCTGCAAACAGCTGTCAAATGGCCAACCTGCAAACAGCCCCTCGCTCAGGCTGGCCACGCCCCCCAAGGGGACCCTCACCCCTATAGGGGCATGGCCAGCCTGCAAAAGGCCCTCAGCCCCTCGCTCAGGCTGGCCCCGACCCCCAGCGGAGACCCCCCACCCCGATCAGGGTGT
>NW_005353340.1:448736-462159 GCF_000412655.1 Myotis brandtii
GTTGAGGGCAAGCAGGCAGACTGGGTGGGGCAATCAGGCTGGCAGGCAGAGTGGTTAGGGGTGATCAGGCAGGCAGACAGGCAGGTGAGTGGTTAGGAGCCAGCAGTCCTGGATTTCAAGAGGGATGTCCAACTGCCAGTTTAGGCCCTGTGGGATCGTGCCTAAACTGGCAGTCAGACATCCCCTGAGGGGTCCCAGATTGGAGAGGGTGCAGGCTGGGCTGAGGGATGCCACCCCTCCTCCCCCCATGCACGAATTTCGTGCACAGGGCCACTAGTTCTATATAATAAAAGCCTAATATGCTAAGTCTCTGGTCATCTGGTTGGCCATTCAACCAATCAAAACGTACTATGCTAATGATATGCCAAGACCACTCAACTGCTCGCTATGACATGCACTGACCACCAGGGAGCAGACACTCTGACTGGTAGGTTAGCTTGCTGTTGGGATCTGGCCAATCGGGACTGAGCGAGACAGGCTGGATACACCCTGGAACCCTCCCATGGTCCCTCCCTGGCTGACCAATCTCCCGTGTCTCTCCCCGGCCCTGATTGTGCACTGGTGGGGTTCCTTGGTCTGGCCTGCGCCCTTTTGCAATCCAGGACCCCTCGGGGGATGTCAAAGAGCCAGTTTCAGCCCAACGGTGGAAAGACCAGTCACTATGATGCACACTGACCACCAGAGGGCAGATGGTCAATGCAGGAACTGCCCCCTGGTGGTCAGTTCGCTCCCACAGGGAGCTGCTCAGCCAGAAGCTGGGCTGGTGAGTGCAGCAGCAGTGAGAGCCTCTCCCACCTCCACAGCAGCCTAAGGATGTCCAACTGTCAGCTTAGGCCCACTCCCTGAGGGCTCCCGGACTGCGAGAGGGCGTAGTTTGTCCAGCTCACAAAGAAGCATGTGGCAGGAGAGCCCACATGCTCGACCGTGGTTCTGACGGCTCAGAGGGACCACAACTGAGGAGAGAACCTGTCAGTTGAAATTCCAGGACCATGAACACTCAGACCCAAACGCACTAAGTGAAGCTCAATGTTGGTGGCCCAAGTGACTGCCCTGCACCCTGCATACACCCTGGGAGAGGGCTGTCACCAGTGATAATGCACATGGGCAAAATCATATTCTCTGCAGGATGATTAATTTATCTGACACATCTGGGATTATGACAAACTAGAGGCCTGTTGCATGAAAAGATTCATGCAATAGGCCTTCCCTTCCCCTGGCTGCCTGCACCGGTTTTCCTTTGGCACCGGGGACCCAGGCCTTTGCTCCGGCCAGAGCCACCTTCAAAGCCTTCGCTGCTCTGGCCGGAGCCGGATTCAGTCTTCACTCTGCCGCTATATGCAAATTAACCGCCATCTTTGTTGTCAGTTAATTTGCATATCTTGATTATTAGCCAATGGGAAGCGTAGGGAAGGTACAGTCAATTACCCTGTTTGTTTATTATTAGATAGGATGACTCAAAAGGGCGAGAACCAGCCAGCAGGATGGACCCTGGGCACAGCTGGCCTGGCCCGTTCGGCTTCATGTCCAGGCATCAGCCCCTCACCTGCACCCGGCTCAGCGCCCTCCGTCTGTACACTCCATCACCTCCGCTGATTCGCCCCTCCCTGCTCTCTCATGGGTGCCAGAGCACATTTGGAGCGACTTCCAACCTGTGTGTTTGTAACCCCAGTTCACAAGCTTGAACAGCTGCAGGAATGTGGGCTCGAGCTCTCTCCAAAAGCAGCCCGTGCTTTGGCTCCAGAGTAGTTGCAGACGAGCGGTAGACCTTTCCCAAGACAGGGCGCCTGGGTCCTCCACACCCGGCACTGACACCAGGCCTAGGAGTGGTGGTGCTGAGCTGGCCTTTCCCTCACCCCCAAGCCTATCTGTCCACAAGTCTCGCCTCTTCACCTCCAAACAGCACCCCAAGCCCATCCTCCCTCTGCACTGTTGCTGCCAGCATCCGGCCCAGGCCACTCTCACCTCTTGCTTGAATTGGGCCAGGACTTTGGGGCTGAGGAGTGTTGTTGCATATCATGATTCACTTGAAAGTCACAACTCTGATATTCTTCTCTCCATCTGCTGTTTGTCTATCTCTCAACTATTTTAAAACTTGGATGATGAAAAAGGATGTCATTTATTTACTTATGCAAGCCCCATATACTCTAGAATAGAATATACCAAAGAATATATTAGAATTCTATGATATGTATACTTTCAACACACATAGAAGAACATAAACACATATTGATTTAATTTTATGTATGGATTTAGTGTATGTACTAAACATTATCATTAAGTTTGTAGATATAGAGATTAATACAGACTTAATTTGTTGATCTTGCCAGATAACCCTCCCCCAGCTCACCTTCTTCTCGCCCAGGTACTAGGCTCTGGCATCAGCAAAGCCACCTGCAGCCGCCTCACCTACACAGGGATGGCTCTTCCTCTGGTGTCCAGTGTCATCTGTCCCCTCTGCTTTGGACAGGGTCCTGCCCACCAAGATGGACTGTCTGGGACCCGCATGTGTTCTGGGGGCCCAGGGCCCACTGGCTTATTCCGGCCACTGGCCTCTGCTAGCACGCTCCCCACGCACAGCCCGAGGCTGTCGAGATGGCCCCACTGAAGACATTGCACCCAGAGACACAATCACTTCCCAGGCTGCTCTCAAGCACGCCAGGAGGTCCGCCCGCCAGCACCTCCATCCCCAGGAGCCGGTCCCACGCGAAGGGCTGTCGAGGGGGAGGGCTGTAGGGCTGCCACAGAAGGGGGCCACGGCGCTTGGGTTTGGATATAAGCCCAGGAGACCCATTGCAAAGGGCCCCCAGCCCTTCCACCTCCCGCACGTTAGCCCCTACAACCCGAGGAGAGAGCACTGGCCTCCACACACTTCTCCGTGCTCTTCCACACGAGGCCTGGTGGGAGGTAAACACAACCAGAGCCCAGAAGAGGAGCTGGGAAAAGGTGGCAGAGGTGGGGACGGGGAGCGGACCCCACAGTTCTGTCAAGTCCACAGAAAATGAAAGGATTACTGAGCACTCAGAGGCATCCCCTTCAGTTCACAGGTGTCTCTGCCTTTCACAAAGCCGATATCTTAATTAAAATGCTGCCGAAAGAAACAAATCAGTGAGCAGAGAGCTTACACGATGGTTTATTCTCTTACACACAGAAAACTGCGTATGATTATCACATTACTGCTTTAGGTTATCAGTTAACAAAGGCTGCTAATGAGCTACATTGTTATCAAGTCAGATGAAAGATGCCCTGGGAATCCAGGCAAATTGTCGAAACGCAGCACTTCATTTTGTGATACAGCTCATCTGTCATCACACACGAGGAGAGTAATCCAGTCCGAGGAGCACCGTCCACAGAACCACCCGATCTCTGCCGCGTGCAAAGGCACAGAGGCTCCAGCTGCAGCCCCACAAACACAGGTCAGCATGACAGGGCAGAGCCGTGTGGACGGGCTGGGCCGCAGAGCCTTCCACTGAGGGGAACAGTAAAAAGATGTTTCCAAGCCTCTCTATGACCAGGCATGCACACTGTAACAATAACCAGGGAGTAATCCTGTGAGTGTAGCAACAATCGCTTACACTGGAATAGCCTTCTCCCGGGCACAGCATCTGCTTCCCATGCAATTCTTTACTGGCCCACCATGAGCGCTGCAGGGCTGCGGGTCAGCCCGTGGCCAGCAGAAGTGTCCTCTCCCTCCAGCCCAGCCTGCCATCTCTTCTTTGGAAGATCAGTGTTTCGTCTGTAGAAAGAGAGACTGCTCACGGTCTCTGTGCATCAGGGCGTCTGCATGTTTCTGGGGGCTTCTTCCGGCAGCTACGAAGGTGAGGCCAACAGTTCTGGGAAAACGCTGCTTACCTGTCACCAAGATGCTGGTGCTTAAGAGGCTGTGTCTTGAGTTTCGTTCTCATTCCCTGAGCATGTTCTGTGGGGAGGTTCCATCGACATGGAGTCCATGTCACCATGGAAGCCTGAACAGCTCCGCATGGGTACCACGCAGGCAGAGAGGACTGACTGGCTTCCATCCTTCCTCACTCCTGGATGCGGTGCTCATGCCTCCCGCTATGGGCAAGCTTCTTGCAAGAGAGGTGATGCTTTCCTCCAGGACACAGGCACGATGGGTTCTGTTCATGCTATTATTTGCCCGGATATTGACGTCCATCACCAGCTTTGGTATTCAAATTCAAGACATTCCCCACGCTGCAGTGGGCAGCGTCAGACTGCCAGGCCCCTCCGGAAGTGGCTGCTCATTTAGAGTTCAATCACTTGTGCCTCTCTGGAAAAAAAAGAGAACCATATGCTATGTGACACACCATTAAACAGGTGTGAAAGGTCATCAGCAAATCTCAGCAAGGGGCATTTCCTCACGCAACACAGCGAGGGGCCTGGGGGCCAGTGGCTTCTATGGAAGAGGAGTGTTTTAGGTGGAGCTCAACATGCGGCTGCTTTCTGCCTACCAAACCAAGACCACACACCCATCCACCTTGATGACAAAAAGGGAAGAAGTCATTCCCCTAGGGTACTAGGCACATCGAAGGGAAAGTGCCACTTTGTGAACTTGAAGAGTTTGCAAGATCTGGGCAAATAGAAGAGGAACAGGAGGACAGACCTACAGGAATGTAACTGGAAAGTGACACCTTCAAGTCTGAACTATAAGCTGTTATAGAGATGAAGCTATGCTGTACTTAGTGCATCGGCTTTGACGGGAGGGAATGCAGCATAGATATATATTAAAACCCAGGAACAGAGAAGAACAGGTGAGCTCACCAACCCAGATCGCAATACAGTAGAAAGTAGGGCCACGACCCTGCGGTGGCCTCTCCCAGCTAAGAGCCTCCAACACCTCCATTTTGTGACTGAACTCACCTCAACACTTAGTTTCACATAAATATTATCTATAGTTGTTGCAGAAAGACATATTTATGCCTACATTGCATACTTGCCATTCCATTGTGTGTATTTAGTCTTAATATCTTGATGTTTAATTAATATCGCCCTTTGGGGGAAGAAGCAGCAATAGCAGAAGGATGGGGCAGAGGAAAACACCAGCGGACCAGCCAAGCCCACAGCCATAAAAGGGGCGGCAGGCACTTACCCACCCATGTGTGGGAGAGTAAGGCAGCGGCTGGGGTTGCAGAGCTGAATGGCAGCAGAGCCGATGGAAAACAAGCAGTTGGAAATGAGCAAGGATAGTAAGAAAGACCAGTGGGGAAAGGGCTTCTAAGAGTGAGCATAACTGCGGTCAGGTGATGTGCTTCTTCTTGAAAGTATGATGGACCAGGAGGACATAGCATTTAAGTTGGCCTAGAGGCCCAGGCTCAACAGAAAACTCATTCTTCCTTTTGTCTTGAACGAGTCCTGAGTTGAAAGGGCCCCTTCAGAGGAAGTCTGCAGTGGCTGTCCCTAGCCAGCACTTGCGCTTGAATTCCTGATGCCCAAAGAAGATGGGCAGGCCATGAGACCATCTCCTCCCATCCCTGATGGCCCGGAGCTGGGGACAGACACCTGCGAGCCACCTCCCGGAGGAAGTTGCTCTCTGCCAGGGCAGCCATTCCTCTTCAGATGGCTATGTCACCAGCCCGGCAGAGCCAGCCATAGCCTGCAGGAGAAGATAAGCTGGGCAGGAGCTGGGAGAGCATCGCTGGCTAGATTAGCAGGTGAATTAGGCTGGAGACCTAGACTGGGCATCAAGAGAAGGAGAAAGTCTTTTGGAGACTGTAGGATTATAGTGACAGCATAAACCCAAGTCTTCTACCACATCATACAACAAGTATACAGATCAACAGGGCGAGGAGGAAAAGAAACAAAACTCTAATAACAAAGGGTCTATCCAACCTGGTTTGCTAGGAGAGTCCCCGGGTGAGCTAATGCCTGCTCATGCTGAAAAGACTTGTGACCAAATCCAACACACATTTCTGATTTTAAAAACTCAATACAATAAGAATTGATGGGCACTTCCTTAATGTGATAACATGCACATACTTCAGCCCTCAGGCCAGCGCTTACTTAGTGGAAAGCACTAGTGTATTTCCCACCAAGATCAGGCACAAAACAAGTCTGCACACTGTTCCCACTGTTATTTAGCATTGATGGTCTTAGCAGATACGATCAGAGAGGAAAAAACAATTACAGGCATAAGAATTGAAAAGATCTGGAGTTTGACATGCCATCATAAAATTTAGAACATGACAAAGGTGACACATAAAATACCAAGAAGGAAACCAATGCAAACAATAGCAGTATCCAATAAGGCAGCTGCTACAATGTTAACCTGCAAAACCAATCCAAAGCAATCAATCACCAAGGAGGAGACTAACTAGGAAACTCCATTTACAAAAGCAACAAAAACATCAAATATTTAGGAATAAACAGAAACTGAAGTGTGGAAAACCCATGAGAGTAAAATCTGAAAATTCTTCTGGGACACACAAAAACAGACTTGTAATTGCACACCAATATCCCTGATGAACATAGATGCTAAATTCCTCAACAAAATGTAAGCAAATTGGATCCAGCAACATATTAAAAAGATCATACACCATGACCAAGTAGGATTTATTCCAGAGATGCAAGAATGATACAATATTCTCAAATCAATAAATGTGATACATCGCATAAACAAATTGAAAGACAAAAATCACATGATCATATCAATAGATGCAGAAAAAACATTCAACAAAATTCAACACCCATATTTGGTAAAAACTCTCAGCAAAGTGGGAATAGAGGGATCATACCTCAACATAATAAAGGCTGTATATCAAAAATCTACAGCCAACATCATACTCAATGGGCAAAAACTAAAACCATTTTCCCTAAGAACAGGAGCAAGATAAGGATGTCCACTTTCACCACTCTTACTCAACATAGTACTGGATATCCTAGCCATAGCAATCAGACAAAAAGAAAACATAAAAGGCATCCAAATTGGAAAGGGGGAAGTAGAACTGTCATTATTCACAGATGACATGATATTGTACATAGAAAACCCTAAAGACTTCACCTAAAAACTACTAGATTTAAAAAATGAATTTGGCAATGTAGCAGGATACAAAGTTAACACCCAGAAATCTATGGCTTTTTTTTTTAATAGACCAATGATGACCTCTCAGAAAGATAAACTTAAAAAAGTCCCATTTACCATTGCAACAAAAAAATAAGATACTTAGGAATAAACTTAATCAAGGAGATAAAAGACCTGTACTCAGAAAATGATAGGACATTGAAAAAAGTGACGGGAAGATATAAAAAAAGTGAAAGAGTATACTATGTTTATGGATTGGTAGAATTAACATCATTAAAATGTCCATGCTACTCAAAGCAATCTATAGATTCAATGCAATCCCTATTAAAATACCAATAGCATATTTTATAGATCTAGAACAAATACTCCAAACATCTATATAGAACCCAAAAAGATTCCAAATATCTGTAGCAATCTTAAGAAAAAAGAACAAAGTTGTAGGGAATTTCAATACCAGATATCAAGTTATACTACAAAGCCACTGTAATCAAAATAGCCTGGTATTGGCACAAGAACAGACATACAGACCAATGGAACAGAACTGAGAAGCCAGACCCACGTCATTACTCTCAGTTAATATTTCATAAAGGAGGCAAGAGCATACCATGGAGTCAAGACAGTCTCTTCAATAAATGGTGTTGGGGCAATTGGACAGATACATGGAAAAAAATGAAACTAGACCACAAACTTATCATCAGAGAAATGCAAATTAAAACCACAATGAGGTACCATCTCACAACTGCCTAATGGCTACCATCAATAAGTCAACATACGACAAGTGCTGGCAAGGTTGTGGAGAAAAGGGAACCCTTGTGCACTGTTGGTAGAAATGCAGACTGGTGCAACCACTATGGAATACAGTGTGGAGTTTCCTCAAAAATGAAATATAGAACTTCCATTTGACTCAGTGATCCCACTTCTAGGAATATATTCTAAGAGACCTAAAACACCAATCAGAAAGAATGTATGCACCCTATGTTCATAGCAGCACTATTTTTAATAACTAAGATCTGGAAACAGCCCAAGGGCCCTTCAGCAGAAGAGTGGATAAAAAAAGCTGTGGTACATTTATACCATGGAATACTGTGTAGCTGTAAAAAAGAAGGATCTCTTAACCTTTGGAACCACATGGAGGGACCTGGAGAGTATTACGCTCAGTGAAATAAGCCAGTCAGAGAAAGACAAATATCACATTATCTCACTTATTTGTGGAATCTAATGAACAAAATAGATACAGGGACATGGAAACATGCAGCAGACTGATGAATCTCAGAGGGAAGTCAGGGGAAGAGATTAACCAAAGAACTTATATGCATATATGCATAGACCATGGACAGACAGTGGTGTGGTGAAGGCCTGGAGAGGGCTTGGGAGTGGGGAAGAGGGGGTCAATGGATGAAAATAGGGGGCATCTGCAATACCTTCAACAATAAAGATAAATAAATAAAAACAACACTGGGGAAAATAGGGTGGTTTTAAAAAATGATATTGAGATAACTGGGTTGCCATATGGGAAAAGGAGGAAACTAAACTCTATCTCATACTACACACTACAACAAATGCCAGTGGACAAATAAAAATATAAACCCACACAAGGACTGGAAAAATTGTATATTTGTGTATATACTAGAGGCCCGGTGCATGAAAATTTGTGCACTGGGTGGGCGGTCCCTCAGCCCGGCCTGCCCCCTCTCACAGTCCGGGACCCCTCAGGGGATGTCCTACTGATGGCTTAGACCTGCTCCCCAGGGGTAATCTGGCCTCCCTCTGCGGGAAGCGACCAGGCTGATCAGGTGAAGGTGCCGCCCCATCACCCCGCTGCTGCTGCCACTGCTGGCTGCAGCGGCTACAAGGCCTGAGCCCCGGGCCTCGCAGGTGCTGTGGCTTTGTCCAGATGGATGTCCGGAAGATGTCCACCCTAATTAGCATATTACCCTTTTATTAGTATAGATAAAACATTTATTTAATTTTATAAAATATTGTATATATGTAAAATTTTTAATCCATTATAATTTGTGAAATCAACACAGAAAGGGTAAGATAGAAATTGTTGGCACCAGTTGCTCAAGGTGTGGTGGAGTGGACAGGGATGGGAGCAAGACCTTGGGGTTTGCATGCTCTTCATACTCAAAAACACAATTAAAGGATTAAGAAAGAAAACAAGAACACGGCAGACAGACTCAATCAAATATTTCTCACTGTGTCAAATTGGTAATGCAACCTCAAAGAGAAATAAACTCAATATGAACACAATACTCTGTACACACAGAAGGCTAAATTCTAAAAAAAAAGGAACTGTAAAGGAATGTTCAAGTTGCTAAGTAAGTGTGTAGCTGTGCACTGTTGTAGCTCTGTCAGTGTGTATATTATATGATACAGCAAACGAGTAAAAGCTTTCATATGGTTGAGAAGCAGAGCTTTCACTTTGGAGAAGCCAGGGGAAAATATAAAATAAGAAAAGCTTAAGAAGAACCTTAAGGTATTGAGTTTGTGATTTTAATATACATTTTCTGACTGTCCATTGAGAGGGTGTAGATGCAATAATGCTTCAGTAGCTATGAGCACACATTGTGCCCAGACCTTGGTTTGTGAAAACTATTCCACATCAAGAAAAGGAAGAGGAGAGAGGGAGGAAGGGAGAAAAGGAAGGAGAGAGGGAGGGGAGGGAGGGAGGGAGGGAGGGGTGGAGAGAGGGAGAGAGAGAGGGAAGAGAGGGAGGGAGGGAGGGAGGGAGGGACCCTGGGGGAAATGTGATTCCAGTCTGAGCAGGGACAGTACAAGGTGAACTGGCGTTACTGTGTTGTGTCAAAGTCTAGGAAATGCTCAATGACTAATGGGGTCCTGTAAAAGCCACGAAGAAGTGACTTGTACTGGATAAACTTGGGATAATTAGAGCATAAAAAAGATTCACGATGGCAATGAATTAAAATGCATTGAAGTTCATAGGAATAATGTTCAACTAAATGAAAGAAAATGGGCTGGGGAGAAAAATTCCTTCTCTGTAGAATGCCAGCTGTTACGTATAGAAGAAATGCTAGAATTAGAAACTAGGTATTTTGTAATTCCCAGTGAATAATTGATTCAAACGTAACTCATGAAGATACATTAAGTCACTGGGTGAAGAACTGTTGGGAGTCAGGACACAAGGGAACACCCTTGGATTGTTTACTGGTTACCAGGGGGAAATCGGACCTCAACTATGTGGAGTCCAGCAGTTGCGTCCTAGACCAGTGAGCAAACACAGCGCCCCCCAGAGAGGGGCCTGGCGTGGGTGCCTCCTGAGGCGGCACCACAGAAGATGCAGGGGTCACCTCCGTGGCAGTCTCGAGAAAATTCTCCATCTGATTTACTCAGGAGGACAGAACCTAACAAACCAGAAAACGGGACATCAGACAGGGGCAGGCTTGGGCACTGCCAAATTGGCAATGCCTCAGGGCAGCGATTTCGCCCGGTGCACCGCAGGAATGTTTAAAACCTGGAGTGCCCGGCTATTTACTCAGGGGCACCGGCCTCTTCCCTTCGACTGTCACATAAAAAATGACAACAGCAAACACAACAATAGCTGTCTGGTGTGAATGAATTAAAATGATAGCTATTTTTTTGTCAGATCTGCAAAAACATATCTTTTGGTGTGCCGCAGAATTTTAGTAATTAATTATGTGCCATGAGATGAAAAAGGCTGAAAATTGCTGGCATATGGGGGGGAAGCAGAGGGGTTGTCCAATAATGAGAGAGAAAATAAAGAGACAAAATCAAATACAATGATCTCGGCTTAGGGAAACAGAGCTATAAAAGATGCTTTTTAAACAACCAGAGAACTCTGAAGATGGGCTGTGTAGATGATATTGAGTTATCATTCATTTTTCTAAACACGGTCATTGTATGGCGAGCATGTGGGAGGTGACAGGATAAGGTATTTAGGATGAAATGTCCTGGTGTCTATACCAGTTGTTAGTGGATCAGAGGAAATGATGTATACAGAGAAAACGCAAGTGGCAAGTGCTACCTGTGACTCCAGAGCAGTGGTTCTCAACCTGTGGGTCGCGACCCCTTTGGGGGTCGAATGACCCTTTCACAGGGGTCGCCTAAGACCATTGGAAAACACATATATAATTACATATTGTTTTGTGATTAATCACTATGCTTTAATTATGTTCAATTTGTAACAATGAAATTGGGGGTCACCACAACATGAACTGTATTAAAGGGTCGCGGCATTAGGAAGGTTGAGAACCACTGCTCTAGATGAAGGGTGTGTATGTCTGTCTTTATTACACGGTCCTTTCTACTTTGCGATATATTTACAATGTTTCCCAAGAAGGGAGAGTGAGAGCATGTGGGCAGCGCCTGAGGGCAGGCCAGCAGGCCCCGGGAGTGTGAACCAGAACCAAGGATTCGGATGACCCCGGAGCAGGTGCCTCCTTCCTGGGAGCAGGTGCCCCCTCTGCAGGCCCCGCTCTGCATGTGCAGGCCTTGTCCACTGAGACCCCAAAGCAGAGGTGAGAATCCGACGCCTCGCCAAACTGGTAGCTTGATGACACAGAGAAAAGTTTGGAATTTTTTTTCATCAAATGGAGTAAATGGGCTATCTGTTTGACAGGCCTCTGTCAAGAGAAGGTCTCAGTAAGTAAAATTAAAAAATTAACGGCCTGAGCAGCGTGGCTCGGTGGTTGAATGTTGACCTATGAATCAGGAGGTCAAGGTTCAATTTCTAGTCAGGGCACATGCCCGGGTTGCAGGCTCGATCCCCACAGGGGTCATGCAGGAGACAGCCAATCAATGATTCTCTCTCACCATTGATGTTTCTATCTCTCTCTCCCTCTCCCTTCCTCTCTGAAATCAATAAAAGTATATTTTAAAAAATGAACTATCTTGCTGTTAAAACCCAGTTTTCTCAGCTCTAATCGGGCAAATGCCCCATCGTTTCATTTTACATTTTGCCAAAGTTCCACCTGCTAGGATTTTCTGCAAGTGTCCCTAAAAGAGGCTGGCTCCTGGTCTCACAGCCTCCCTGGCCCAGGACGCGTGCCATTGGCTAGGGGCCGCTCCGCTCTCGTGGCGGGCTGGGCCTGTCCTTCTCCTTCAGTCAGTGCTGACTCCTGCAACCAACTCACCTTTCGGAGAAGTTGAGGTTTGACCTGCAAAGCAGAAGCAGAGGGTAGACATCACTCCTATTTGTGGTAAGTTATGGTAAGTGATTTATTAAATCGTTCCTGGGTGACAGAAAGCACATGCAGTTTTGCTGTAAGAGACTGACTTGCTTGTCCTTCCGTCTAACTTCTCCCCACTCAGCCTGACTCCATCTAGTGTCAGTTTCGGAAATCTGAGTCGTGCCTCCCTTCGCTTCGAGAATCCCTGCGCTGGTGGGGAGCTCCCACAGGACCCAGGCCAGGAGCAGCTCCCGCACACGGGGAGGGCACGTCCCGGGGGAAGCTCGGCGGCCAGCGAGGCCCAGCCGCCCACCTCTCCTCCTTCGCTTCTTCCTTCCTTCCTCCACCACCCGCTTCCTCCTGCTGCCTGCAGCCCCTCTCCCTGAACCGCAGGCACAGGGCTTGTTGCTGGGTGACCATCAGCCACCTGGCCTGCAGTGTGGAAGTCGCCTCCTCCGGCTCTGGCGTGTCAGAATGATCCAGAACTCACACACACGCAAGATGGAGGGTTCCCTCTGATCTGGTCACACACAGCAACAGGAAACCAGGGGCTACTTGCTTGGGTTACACTGTCCACAGCAGATCTTCCCAAACTCAGACATGTGTCAGTCATTCGTCCCACATCATCACAGCCCCTGCCACCCCACCCTGCTAGCGGCCCTCGTGCAGACACACGGCCAGGGTAAGCAGTGGGCGTGGTGAAACCTGACATTCTTGTGAATTTCAGTTCTAAGAAGTCCCTGAAGCAGAGCCTGCGACCAGCTCTGGAGACTTCCAGGGGCCCTGGAGTTTCCAGAACTAAGTTTCCTGAACTCAGAGAGTCCCTCTCGGCGTGTGGCGTCCGGCTGGCCAGGGAGTATGGCTCAGCCACGGGCGGAGGGAAGATCACTCTGCTGACTCTCCGTCTGAGCGTTCACTCCATCGCCCGGACACAGGCCCGAGTGGCCACGTGGTCTGCAGCACATGCCCAGTGCCCAGGGGCGAGCCCAAGCCCACTTGGCTACTACACCCTCTCATGACACCTGCCCACGGCCAGAGGAGCAGAGTGGGAGGAGGGGCCATGGGAAGTGTTTTGGAAAAGGGCGGGGCTGCCAGGCCGGGAGCAGAACAGACAAAGCAGGAAGGACATGGTCCCCCAGCAGCAGCCTTACCGTGGGGCTCTCTTCTTTGACGTGATGGTATCTAAACAGAGAGAGCAGGGCGTTAGGAAGGAGGCGCTATGGTCGGTGTACAGCTCGCTCAGTGCCAGGCAACGGGG
>NW_005353340.1:462271-475638 GCF_000412655.1 Myotis brandtii
CCAACTGGACTTGGGCAGGGTTGAGAGGCTCCCTGGGGGGCGGGGGCGGCACTGGGGCAGTGGTCTTGAGCTGAGGGCTCGCCCCCCCGCCCTTGGCACTGTCAGAGCCTCTCTATCCAGCTCCCTGCCCATGAAACGCGTAGCTTAGCAGGCTGGGGAGGCCGAGCCTTCCCTAAGCAGCCTGCCCTCCCTTCTTCTCCACCTGCAGCCCCTGGAGCTTCTGCCCTCCCCTCTTCTCCACCTGCAGCCCCTGGAGCTTCTGCCCTCAGGGGTCTGACACGTTCCTGCTCTGTGATGAAGAGGCTGTAGCTCTCCCTCCTCCTTGTTCGCAGGGATACAAAATCAATGGCAAACAAACTCCTATGGCAAATTGAGTTCCTTGTGCAATTAGACACGCTAGCATCCCAGGAAGGCCCCGAGAGCTGCTGCTCCCCCTCTTCCTGGCCCAGACCCCCCCCCCCCATGCCTTCTGCATATCTTCACAGATGACCATTGCATTTTCTGGAGACACGCTGAGGCATCTCCCTCCTCGCCTCAGGAAAGCCTCATGGAAAACTGCATCATCCATCATCATGCCATTACCCCTCACATGGGGGTGGCTTTTGCAGGCCCCCGCCTTGAGACAAAGGGTGTCCATCGCTGTTGCATTTTGCCATCAAAAGTCACAAACTGTGTGGCTGGTGTGGCTCGGCTGTGTCCCGTGCACCAAGTTTGCCAGTCGATCCCGGTCAGGGCACATGCCCGGGCCGCGGCCTCGATCCCTGGTAGGCGGAGTGCAGGAGGCAGGCGACCAGTGTTCTCTCTCACAGGGACATTTCTCTCTCCCTCTCTCTCTAAAAAAATCAATAAAAAATCTTTTAAAAAAGCCACGCACAAACTGATAGCCCAGCGTCTGCGTGCGTTGTGCCCTGAAGGTGCCTCCTAGATCGAGGACTCCCTGTTTTTGAAAAAATGCAACTGGCCACACAGTCGGTGCTGGCAGCCCCTTCTGCCCGCCAGCCTCACTACCCCCGGGATCGAGTCCATCTTTCCCACCTTCCTCCAGGAACCTGATTCTTAGGACATCGGAAGCCACCAAGGAGCAAAGCACAGAGACAGACAGAAAGACGGACAGGGCGGGGGTCACTATATTTCTTTGCAGCCGTGGCTTTTAGTTTTTCTCTACCAAGGGCTCTGCAGTGGCCCTGGGTGCCTTGTGGGGTGGCTGCCAGGAACATGTCCTTGTCAGGGACAGAGCCCGGCTGAGCGCCCCGTGTCCTTACCGCTGACTCCCACGTTTGCGCTCCGAAGGTCTGAGGAATCAAAATCGAACAAGTGCTTCCTGATCATGCAGATCTTCAGGGCCAGGAAGCCCGCTGAGATGGCCACGCCCAGCGCCGTCCCGATGAGGGCATATTTGATGTCTGAAGGGTGAGGAGACATTGAACGATGGCTCTGAGGGGCCACCACCTGCCAAGGGCTTCCAGGCCACCTCCACATTCTGGACGAAGCCCACGGTCATGCGTGTGACCCACTGAGGCTGACCTAACGTCCACTCTCCAGTGGGCACATCGGCTCCAGCTCCTTTACCCAGACCCTCCTCTCAGAACTCCGCCCGGGTCCCCTGGGCTGTGGGATCCCTTCCAAGGGACCAGCGGTTCCTTTCTCTGGCCTCCTGTAGGCCTTCCTCACTACACTTCCATTAGTTCCTTTAATTGCCTGCTCTGTGAGCGCTGAAGGCATAGGAATGAGGCCTGGCTCCCGGGGAACCTGCTGGCCGCTGGGGAGCACAGGGCTCCCTCTAGTGCCCGGTGATGGGGCCAGGCTGACCAGGAAGGCCGCTCTCCCACAGGAGGTCACCATGCCTGCCATTGAACTCCCAGTTGGAGAAGAGCTGATCGTGCGGGAGGGAGGGGCCTGGGCACAGAGCAGGGCCAAGCCTGCTGTTGGGACAAGGCTGCGGGCAGGCCAGTGGGTGCTGGAGCTGCATGTTAGAGTGTGGACAAAGGTGGCCCGAGGACTCACATTCCCTTAGGACAAGCCCTTGGGCAGGACAATGTCCAGGAGAAAGCCGTACTAGCCACTCAGGCAGGCCTGCGGTGAGTGCCCTTCCTCTGTGTGACAGCGGTGAGAGGCCAACCGCTGCCCCACCCACCTCGTATCCCGGGCAGAATCAGCTGGGCAGGCACCTACCAGTTTCGGCCCCAGTGGACTTGCCCGTTGCCAACACTTGAGCTCCTCCAACATCTGCAAAGAAAGAGAACCCCGAGTCTGTTAAAGCAGAACCGCTGGTGTGAGCAGGCCAGGCAGGGCTGGGGGGCCAGAGCCTGTCCTCGGCCACCCCCTCCTGCACGTCGGGAAGGCCTGCTGCAGGGACCGCTCCTGCTGGGCCACCATCCTCAGGGGCACAGAGGTGGCCCTGGCTGCCTCCGACTATCTTGGAGTCTTGATGGATTGCCAGAGCCCCGCAACACCCAGGCCGGGAGAGAGGGTCCGTTGGTGTAGCCAGGATGGAACTGGGACAGAGAAAGAAGAAAGTACACAGGTCAGAGTGAGTGAGGTGAAAAGAGCCAGAGAGCCAGGAACACAGAGAGAAACGCAAGGAAACGTGCGCACAGGGACACGGAGGCTGCGCCCAGCTCAGCCTGCAGGCCGGAGCCGGGAAGGAAGAGGAGGAGGAATGTCTAGTGTCAAAAGGCCTGGCACCCAGCACCCTTCCTCAACCTCGCCCGCCAGTAACTCTGACCTCTCAGCTCCTGGCCCTCTCTAGCAGGGAGCCCATGGCCTGGGCTCAGTTCAACCCCTATTCCTCGCCCCACCCCCATGCTCCATCCTGTGTCCACCCCAAGGTGCCCCTACATCCTCTGCCCAAACAGGCTCTCCAGGCTGTCCTGCCTCCGGCCCAGGGTCAGGGACTGAGTGAGCACCCGCCCCGGCCACTGCTCTGACAGCTGCAGGCACTCAGGCAGGCCACACCCCTCCCCAGGAATCCCTGCTGGCCAGCTGCTGCAGGCGGCCTGTCCCTTCTGGGGGAGGGAAATCCTCCAGGCAGCCCGCCCCTGCACTCCATCTCTGCCCTGAGCTCTAAGGAGCCGCTGTGTGAGGTCCATCCTGAGCTGCTGGCCTGCCGACCCCACCCCTGCCTCCTGGCCCCTAGGCCCCCTGCAAGTCCAAGTGCTGATTTTCCCAGGCTCTGCAGTGGACGGAGGATGGAGGAGGAGGGAGGGCCCTCGCGGGGCTGGCCTGCAAGCACAGCCAGGGCTCTCAGTGCTCCCACGGTCAGGTCTGAGAGAGACACGGGAAGAAACTAGAGCCACTGCACTTGGAAGTTCTGGGTTCTCTGCAAACAGGAAGAGGGAGCCAGCATTCAGCGGACAGGCTCTCAAACCTGGGGAGGTCCCCGCTGCTGAGCAGGAGCTGGCTGTCCCAAGGCTGGTCTCCCTGGGGGCAGGCAGGACAGAGTCAGCCGGCAGACGCGCGGAGCTGTGCTAGTAGGCACAGTGCGCGTAGGCAGTGCTGACCAAGTCTGCCTTGGCGGCCCGCGCTCCTTGCACTGTCCGGCTGAGCCCGGAGCAGGGGGGGCCGAGGCGAGCACTGCCCTTGCTGCTGCCTGAAGCAGAGCAGGGGCTGCCTCTCCTCAGGGGGCGGCTCAGGTTCCAGGGTGGCCTCACCCACGCAGTGTCTGCATGTGCCCAGGTCAGGCCCTGAACCCAGGAGCTCTCGCCAGGCACACACCTGAGGCTATGCCTGCCAGAGGCTGCCTCCTTTGGCTAAGGTGCACAAAGGCACTATGGCTGAGTCTAGGGTCTCTGCTTCTTCCTCATGCCCATTGGGAAGTGCTGTTGCCAGACGACCTGATACTCTACCACCATTCCCCCCTTCCCCTCCAAAAAACAGCTGGTTTCCAGCCCCCTCTCTGCAGCCCCTCCCACCTCAGTCCTGCAGAGCACAGCCTGCCCTCTACAAGTGCTTCCCCACAGGAAGGAGCCTCCTGCAGGAGTCAGTGGGGGAGGCCCGGGGGCCCCCTGGGTCCCCCGATGGAAGGGCAGCCAGCAGAGGAAGGCAGCCAGCAGGCCTGCTCCCTGCTCCGAAGAGTGAGCGGAAGGCGCAGCGAGGCCTTGGCCATCTCCCTTGGAATCTGACCCTCGCAGCGCTGTCCCTGACATCTAGATCCCGTGCTGTGTACCCCTGTTGGGCCCGCCCACAGGGGGGCCGCACTCTGCGCGCCCTATTTGGGAAGAATCGGGCTGTGTGGTTGCAGCGTGGGGCAGTGGGGCAGCGGTGTGCATGGCGCTCGGATGTTGTTCCATATGTATCTGAACAAAAATAGGGAAAGGTGGCCCGGAGTGTTTGTCAACTGAGGCCTGGCCATTCTCACCTGGGAACTTAAATATTGCAGAATGGCTTCTACCTTTGTATTTCACAAATTCCCACACTCTCAGCTACAGGAAAGACCCCAGGTGTCTAGAAGAGGCATTCGTCACCTCCTAGCTGAGTCCGCACCAGGAGCGAGGCACTGCCAGGGCTCCCAATGGCCTGGCAGGGAAGACAGGGTTGCCCTGAAGAGAAGGCCAGCGTCATTGGTGATCCTGACACCTGCCTGAAAACCTCGCCCACAACCGGAAGGGAGTCTGAGCGGCTCGTGTGCAGTGGACACTGCTGTGCGGCTGGCCCGCCTCCCCTGACCTTGGCCCCTCAGCTACTGGCAGCACCTGGTTTTCCTCTGGGGAATCACCTGCATGCGATTGCCCAGGGCTGGCTCCAGGATGGACCTGTGACCCATCCTGATTAATTAGCATATTCCTTCTTCCTGTCAGCAGTGATTGGTCATGGGCAGGGCAAGTGATCCAATTCAGGTCAGTGAGACTCAACTCTGGGACTTCAGGGACAACATGAAGAAACAGGGGCCTCTTCCGGGATTGGTCATTGTGGGGTCAGAGAGGCCCCCCGGGTGGAGGGGACCTGTGAGATGGAAGCGGGTCAGACCGAGAGCAAGCCCTAAAGACAGTTCTGAGCCCTTGAATCCAGCTGTGCCTAAAGCAGGGGTGGGCAAACTTTTTACTCGAGGGCCACAATGGGTTCTTAAACTGGACCGGAGGGCCGGAACAAAAGCATGGATGGAGTGTTTATGTAAACTAATATAAATTCAAAGTAAACATCATTACATAAAAGGGTACGGTCTTTTTTTTTTTTTAGTTTTATTCATTTCAAACGGGCCGGATCTGGCCTGCGGGCCGTAGTTTGCCCACGGAAAGCATCTCTTTTCTTCTAGACGATTCAGTCACCTCAGTAAGAAAACACCTTCTCCATCCTGATCTCATCTGAGCTAAGTAACTAATCTGAATCCGAAGAGTCCATGACATAGGTGTCAGATCCTTCCCAGGGAGCCCCTGGAACTCGGGTTGGCGAAGCAGGAATGGGACAGAGGACGAGGGTTTCAGGGCACAGCCTCACCGGCCCCAGCTGAGTGCCGCCTGCCGCTCTGCGCTTTCACCGGCTGCCCTTCTGCGCGAAGCCTCCTGTCCCTGGAAAGCTCTTGCTTATCCTGAAGACTTACCACCAAGGCCCCTCCTCTAAAGTCCCGTGCTCTCTGTTGGTCCAGGATCACCCTGCCACCCCGCCTGAGAATGGAATACCCACCACCCGGTGGGACACACATGGGCACACTCCTGCAGCCACTGCGGGGGCCAGATCTGGCTGGAGAGCGCGGAAAGGGAATTGGAGTGCCAGTGAGAGGGGGCAGCACAGTTATGCTTCACACAGTTTGACCCTGGCCTCACTTTTCTCATCTGAAGATGGGGTATAAGCCCCTGACATAAGAGAGGACTCCCCAAGACAGTTCCCTTCTCTTTGCCATTTGCAGATGAGGCACAGGAAGCCCAGATGTGGAAGCTGTGGCCTGGAGGCGCCGGAGGCCCAGAGCAGGAGGCTGGCCGCCGTGAAGCAGGCCTGGGCTCCGCAGCGCTCCTGCTCCCGTGGCTGCTGGGTTTGCACAGACCCTTCCTCTGACCCGGCTTCGACTCGCAGACACCACAGGCTCCCTGTGCACAACCCAAAATCCACCTGGAATTGCTCTTCCTCAATGCTCCTCTGGTCTCATTAAAGAGACCGCAGCTGCCAAACCTCAGATGAGCAGGCCACCCGTCCGGCTCTGCTGTCCTTGCTTCCTCTGAGGGCACAAAGGCTGGGGGAGCCACGGCTGCCTGAGCTGTACAGTCTCGAGACAGAAAGCAAAGGAAAGAGAACAGCAAAGCAGAGAAGGGGAAGGGGAAGGGGAAGGGTAGGGGAAGGGGAAAGGGAAGGGGAAGGGGAAGGGTAGGGGAAGGGGAGAGGGAAGGACAGGGCAGGGCTGCCTCCAGGGACCATCACCCTCATTTCAGGGGGAGCACATAACCCTCTCAGGGTCCCACACCCGAATGGGGGGGTTGAACCGGCCAGCTGGGCTCCACAAGAGTCTCCTACATGGGCCTGGGGGGCAGGGCGGGGGGAGGAGCACAGTGGCTCCAGGCTGCCTGCAGGTCACACTGTGTCCTGTGGCTCAGGTGGAGCCTAGAGGGTCTTTGCTCTTTGTGGCCCAGGTCACCTTAGGAGCCCTCCCTGAAGGTCCCCAGAGCCTTCTGGGCCCCAGTCCATCCCTGGATTCTGTGGGGCTGAGCACAGTCAGCAGAAAACTGTGACAGAGAGGGCATCCAGCCAAGTCCTGGGTCTCAGCCACGGGCCCCAATGTCCCAGGACAGCCCTCCTGCCCCTGCAGCTGCCCTGCCTCCTGGCTGCTCACCTCCCTCCACGTGGCTCACCTCTCAGCCTCAACTCAGGCCCTCCACCCATGCGGCCCCACCCACCCCTCCTGCCCTTCTGTCCCAACCAGATGCGGTGCTGGGGACCCCCTCCGTGCGCATCCACACACAAACAAGTGCCAGTCAGGGCACAGCTGAGCAGTGGCTGAGCGAGGGCAGATTCCTGCCCTGAAGGAGGCCACAGATGCCTAGCAGACTGGCATGAAAGCTGTGCTCCTGGGACCCTACGGAGCACGGAGTGAGCGTCCCTGGCCCAGGGGATGGCGCACAGTCCGCACAGGGGTGAGGCGATGATGTGAGGAGGCCTGCAGACCACAGGGCCGGGACGATAATGGTGGGGTTGGGAGCAGGAGCAGGGGGTGGGCCACATGAGGGAGCTGGGGCCTGTGCACACAGCAGACACTTTGGGGCGCTGTGGCAGCAGTGAGCAGCTGCTGAAGGATCACAGCGAGGCGGAGATGTAATCAATCTGCTCTCGTCAGAACTCCTCCTCCAGGAAGCCCTCCCGGACACCTGGGTTGGATTAAGAAGCCTCCTCTGTTTCTCTTTCTGTTTCCTTCTGGGCTGAACTGTTCTCCTGATAGACTGCCCTTCCAAGTTGGGCCCTGACTCACTCATCACTGGGTCCCAGAAACACCAGGTAAAAAAAGTCAATATTTGCTTAATGTAGGAGAAAGCCCTGTGTCCCCGTGTCCCAGGCCTCCGGGGCAGCCTTCACCTCTCCCCCTGCACCGACTCCGTGGCCACGAGGCCGAGGCTTGCACAGTTCCTGCGCGCGCGGGCACAGTCCCGTCCTGGGCAGGAATTCCCAGCTGCGCGAGCATCTGTTCGTTCAGACAAGCAGGAGAGCGCGAGCAGTTCATCTTCCTGGGAACCATTAGCTGGTCATTTCGTGGAATCAGATTTAATAAAAGAAGCGGTTCAAGCAATTCTGGTGGGTAAATGGGGATCTGGGTGTGACAGGTGCTTACGGCCACTTTAAAGGGGAAGCACAGGCGGTCTGACTGGGAAGTGAGTGGAAGTGCGCGGATTTGTGGCAGCCAGGCCAGTGCTGGCTTCTCAGCCTCTCCGCTGTGGCCCCACCCAGGGAGCCAGGACCACAGGGGTCTCCTGGCAGGCACTCTGCCAGGCGCCCTCCTGCCTTCACCTCCTGGGGCAGTTAGCTGGTGACAGCATTTAGAGCAGTAGTTCTCAACCTTCTGGCCCTTTAAATGCAGTTCCTCATGTTGTGACCCAACCATAAAATTATTTTCGTTGCTACTTCATAACTGTAATGTTGCTACTGTTATGAATCGTAATGTAAATATCTGATATGCAGGATGGTCTTAGGCGACCCCTGTGAAAGGGTCGTTCGACCGCCAAAGGGGTCGCGCCCCACAGGTTGAGAACAGCTGATTTAGAGGAATGAAATGTGAAAAAGCGAAGATGCTGCATACTGACCTCCAGGGAGACACCTGGAACCAGTGCTGGAAGTGACCCCTCTAAGGCTAGGAGGGGGTGGTTCGATACATTTAAGAAAAGAAGTATTTGTTTATAGATTAAAGAGTACATTAGACATGTACTGTGTATAAGAAAGGCTGAAACAGGGAGTCATATAGGGGTCTGGGAAGAATTAATTCAATTTACATTATTTCTAATGGGGAAAAATGATTCAGTTTTCAAACCGCTTCTCCAACAGCCTTCTGAATGAATTACGTTCAAGAACCAAGGTTCCACTGTATTAAAAAATTCAACCACCCTATCAAACAACAGGACCTAACACTAGCAGAACACACATTCCCTGTAAACACTCCTGTAAGATATATTAAGATAGACAATACTACAGGTCACACCTCAACAAATTTGGAAGAACTTAAATCATACAAAGTGTGTTCTCTGATCACAATTGATTCAACTGGAAATAAATAATAGAACGATTACATGAAATTTTCCAAACACTGGGAAACTAACAATACTCCTAAATAATTCATGGGTCAAAGAAGTCCCAAGAGAAATCAAAAGATTTATTAACTAAGAACAATGAAAACACACATATCAACATTTGTGAGACACAGCTAATGCAGTGCTGAGAGGGCAATTTATAGCCCTGAATGCCATTTTTTACATTAGAAAAAAGGAAAATCTTAAATTAATAATCTAATATTCCACTTGAAGAAACCAGAAGAATCTACACTAATAAAAGAGAAACATGGTAATTAGCGTACGACCGCTACCCTTTTCATTGGCTAATCAGTGAGTATATGCAAATTAACTGTCAGCCAAGATGGCGGCCGGCAGCCAGGCACTGAAGCGAGCAGGGAGGCTTGCTTGCAGCAGATTCCAACATTCACCGCCTCACTTGCCAGCCTCTCAGTTGCAACTCTAAGCAACTATATACTATGTTGCAAATAAGAAGCTAAACAAAACCCTCAGAAATAGAAATAAGGAACTACCACGAACAGCTCTATATATATAAAAACCTGATGACTTACATAAAATTCCTCAAAAAGTCCAAACTATCACAGCCCTGGCTGGGTGGAGGGTCATCTGGTACACCAAAGGGTTGCAGGTTCGATTCCCAGTCAGGGCATATACCTAGGTTGTGGGCTCCATCCCTGGCCCCAGTGCATATGGGAGGCAACCAATCGATGTCTCAATGTTTCTCTCTTACATCGATGTTTCCCTCTCCCCTTTCCTCTCTATAAAATCAATTAAAAAACATATTGTATGAGGATTTTAAAAAAGAAAAGAAAAAAAGTACAAGTTATAGTAACCCACCCAATATGAAATTTGGGACATTGAATTCATAATCTACAAACTCCCCCAAAGGAAATCTAGAGCCCTAGAGCATTTTATGGGAGAATGCTAACAAATGTTTAAAGAAAAATTAGCACCAACACTCTACAATCCCATCCAGAAAACAGAAGAGGGAACACTCCCTCATTCGTTTTATGACGACAGCATTATCGTGACCTTAAAACCAGACAAAAACAATGCAAAAAACAAAACTGCAGACCACTGTCTCTCAGGAATATAGATCCAAAACCCTTACCAAAACGTTATCAAATAGAAGTCAACATGATAAAAGAATTATACATGTGACCAATGGAGTCTATTCAGGGATGCAAGACCTGTTCGATATCAAGAACCTATGAAGGTAATCCACCCTAGTAACCAGCTAAACAAGGTAAACATCACATAGTCATATTCAGTGAGGCAGAAAAGGCATTTGACAGAATTCCACACCATTCATAACAAAAACTCTCAGAAAACTACAAACAGAGGAAAACTTCTTCAACTTCTAAAAAAACAAAACACAAACCATAGCTGGCATCATACTTAATAGTGAGAACCAAGATGATTTCTCACTAAGTTCAAGGATAAGGCAAAGATATCAGCCATCACCATGCCTCTTCAACGTAGTACAGGAAGGTCCTACCAACCCAATAAGTGAAGAAAAGGAAATAAAAGGTCTAATACTAGTACCAGTTTGAAAGGGAGACACCACTGTCCTAGGTGCAGATGACACCATGGTCTATGTAGAAAATCCCAAGACATCTAAAAAATAACTCTTAGAACTACAAGTGAGTTCAGCAGGAGTCAGGGTACAAGACTAACAAGCACTTCGATTGCACTTCTGTGTACTAACAATTACACACAGAGAGAGAAAATGTAAATACAACACAATTCACAATCACTTAGAGATGCTTAGGTGCAAGTCTGATAATACATGTACTGGTTTCATATGAAAAACTCTACAAGGCTGATAAGAGAAATAAAAAAACTTAAATGGAAATATTTATGAAATTCATGGAAACTCAGTATGGCAAATATGTCAACTATACCCAAATTGATAAAGAATTAATGTAATTCTATCAAAATCCAAGCAAAATTTTTGTTGTTATAGATAAGATTATTGAAGGGTAAAGAAACTAGAATCGTTAAAAACTTTTTTGAAAAGAAGAATAATGTAGGAGTTACTCTCCCATCTTAAAATACATATACCTACAGAAATCAAGACTGTGTGTTATTGGCAAAGTACCAGACACATCTATATAATAAGACATCAATACCAAGGTCAGAATGAAGCAGAGATTTCACCACAGACCCTGCAGACATCAGAAATAGAAATAAGGAACTACCACGAACAACTCTATATACATAAAAACCTGATGACTTACATAAAATTCCTCAAACAGTCCAAACTATCACAGCCCTGGCTGGGTGGGGGTCATCTGGTACACCAAAGGGTTGCAGGTTCAATTCCCAGTCAGGGCATATACCTAGGTTGTGGGCTCCATCCCTGGTCCCAGTGCATATGGGAGGCAACCAATAGATGTCTCGATGTTTCTCTCTTACATCGATGTTTCTCTCTCCCCTTTCCTCTCTATAAAATCAATTAAAAAACATATCATTGTATGAGGATTTTTAAAAAGAAAAGAAAAAAAGTACAAGTTATAGTAACCCGCCCAATATGAAATTTTGGACATTGAATTCATAATCTACAAACTCCCCCAAAGGAAATCTACAGCCCTAGAGCATTTTATGGGACAATTCTAACAAATGTTTAAAGAAAAATTAGCACCAACACTCTACAATCCCATCCAGAAAACAGAAGAGGGAACACTCCCTCATTCGTTTTATGACGACAGCATTATCGTGACCTTAAAACCAGACAAAAACAATGCAAAAAACAAAACTGCAGACCACTGTCTCTCAGGAATATAGATCCAAAACCCTTACCAAAACGTTATCAAATAGAAGTCAACATGATAAAAGAATTATACATGTGACCAATGTAGTCTATTCAGGGATGCAAGACCTGTTCGATATCAAGAACCTATGAAGGTAATCCACCCTAGTAACCAGCTAAACAAGGTAAACATCACATAGTCATATTCAGTGAGGCAGAAAAGGCATTTGACAGAATTCCACACCATTCATAACAAAAACTCTCAGAAAACTACAAACAGAGGAAAACTTCTTCAACTTCCAAAAAAACAAAACACAAACCATAGCTGGCATCATACTTAATAGTGAGAACCAAGATGATTTCTCACTAAGTTCAAGGATAAGGCAAAGATATCAGCCATCACCATGCCTCTTCAACGTAGTACAGGAAGGTCCTACCAACCCAATAAGTGAAGAAAAGGAAATAAAAGGTCTAATACTAGTACCAGTTTGAAAGGGAGACACCACTGTCCTAGGTGCAGATGACACCATGGTCTATGTAGAAAATCCCAAGACATCTAAAAAATAACTCTTAGAACTTCAAGTGAGTTCAGGAGGAGGCAGGGTACAAGACTAACAAGCACTTCGATTGCACTTCTGTGTACTAACAATTACACACAGAGAGAGAAAATGTAAATACAACACAATTCACAATCACTTAGAGATGCTTAGGTGCAAGTCTAATAATACATGTACTGGTTTCATATGAAAAACTCTACAAGGCTGATAAGAGAAATAAAAAAACTTAAATGGAAATATTTATGAAATTCATGGAAACTCAGTATGGCAAATATGTCAACTATACCCAAATTGATAAAGAATTAATGTAATTCTATCAAAATCCAAGCAAAATTTTTGTTGTTATAGATAAGATTATTGAAGGGTAAAGAAACTAGAATCGTTAAAAACTTTTTTGAAAAGAAGAATAATGTAGGAGTTACTCTCCCATCTTAAAATACATATACCTACAGAAATCAAGACTGTGTGTTATTGGCAAAGTACCAGACACATCTATATAATAAAGAGCCAGGGTCGTAAGACCGAAGGTTGGATCTGACCAGAAGTCTTGGTCAGACTGGGGCGATGCAGACCCAGCACTGACTGCCTAGAGGGCTGTGGATCAGGCCCAGAGAGAGGCCTGCAGAGAGAGAGGCAGGGTCTGATCTGAAGCCTCTGTGGCAGCCATTGATCAGAACTTGCCTCTCTTTCTCTCCAGGTCTGGCCAACAGCCCTGCCTCCATTTCTCTCCAGGCCTCCACAGGGGCTGCTGATTAGCCCCGCCTTTCTAATCAGGCCCCATTGATAGGCCCAGAGACACTGACTGGCATAGAAACTGACCAATCAGAACCAAATCTGGGTCAACTGTGAGGAGCCAATAGCTGCGTAGGAGGTGGAGCTTTTGACGCTGACTGGCATAGAAACTGACCAATCAGAACCAAATCTGGGTCAACTGTGAGGAGCCAATAGCTGCGTAGGAGGTGGAGCTTTTGACGCTGACTGGCATAGAAACTGACCAATCAGAACCAAATCTGGGTCAACTGTGAGGAGCCAATAGCTGCGTAGGAGGTGGAGCTTTTGACGCTGACTGGCATAGAAACTGACCAATCAGAACCAAATCTGGGTCAACTGTGAGGAGCCAATAGCTGCGTAGGAGGTGGAGCTTTTGACGCTGACTGGCATAGAAACTGACCAATCAGAACCAAATCTGGGTCAACTGTGAGGAGCCAATAGCTGCGTAGGAGGTGGAGCTTTTGACGCTGACTGGCATAGAAACTGACCAATCAGAACCAAATCTGGGTCAACTGTGAGGAGCCAATAGCTGCGTAGGAGGTGGAGCTTTTGACGCTGACTGGCATAGAAACTGACCAATCAGAACCAAAT
>NW_005353340.1:475736-479516 GCF_000412655.1 Myotis brandtii
TATATATGATTGCCTAAATGATTGCTACAACCGGACAACCAGACCAGATAACCGGCCGGTAGTTATAACATGCACTGACCACCAGGGGTCAGACACTCAACACAGGAGCTGCCCCCTGGTGGTCAGTGTGCTCCCACAGCCAACCTCCTGCAGCCAGCCAACCTCCTGCAGTCCCTCTCCCTGGCCGGCCAGCCCCAATCAGCTCTAATCGCCAGCCAGGCCGAGGGACCCAACCCGTGCATGAATTTGTGCACCGGGCTTCTAGTCTATATATATAAAAGCCTTAAGGACCATTTGAGTATTTCACTGTTCAACCGGTACCTATGACGTGCACTGGCCTGCAGGGATCAGGCCGAAACTGGCAGTCTGACATTCCCTGAGGGGTTCTGGAATCAAGAGGGCACAGGCCAGGCCGAGGGACCCCACTTGTGTATGAATCCATGCACCGGGCCTCAGGTGCATAAATGAAAAGGAAAGGGTAACTCAGAATTCATCCACACAAGTATGACCACCTGGTTTTTGCCCAGGGAGCAACATCAGTTCCATCGAGGAAGGTGGGCTTTCAGCCCAGCGTGCTGGAACAGCTGAGTGTTTATGGGGAATAGTATCTTGACCTAAATTCACAAAGGAACTTAAAGTGGGTAAGAGATTTAAATGAAAAGTATAAAACTATATCACTGTTAGAAGAAAATGTAAGATAAAATCTTGATGACTTGGAGCTTGGTGAAAATTTCTCAGACATGATATCAAAAGCATGATCCATAAAAAAAAAATCAGTAAATTAGACTTAATTAAAATGAAACATGTTTGCTGTGAAAGACCCTGTGAAGAGAATGAAAGACAAGCTAAGGGACTGGGAGGACATATTTGCAGATCATATATCTGATTAAGGACTCATGTGGAATATATTAAGAACTCTTAAAATTCGGTATTTAAAAAAAGACAACACAAAACAACTCACAAGCAATCCAGTTAGAAAATGAGCAAAGCCATGACAAAAAGGCTCCCGTATCAGAAATCTCTCTCGCTTCCTGGGGCCCAGCGTCTCCCCTTCCCCGGGCTGGCTCTCTGAGAGGCCTGGGGTATTGGTTTCCTGTGTTACAGTGCGGTGATTTGTTACACAGAAAAAGGAACAATTCATCAAGAGCTCTCTCTCCCTGGAATCCACACACCATCTGAGCCCTCCTCTTGGCAGGAGCCTGGAGCCGGGCAAAGCTGTCAGGAAAGATTTTTACAAAGATCTCAGGGACTCTGAGCCAAGGAATAGAGTGATGACTTCGACTTGTAAGATAAAAACGAATTTAATTCTCCGTACCCTGCCTCTGCCATCTTTTCATTAGGCAGGTGAGTAGTTAGGATCCAGCGGTCCCAGATTGTGAGAGGGGTGTCTGACTGCCGGTTTAGGCCCGATCCCTGTGGTCTGACATCCCCCGAGGCATCCCCAATTGGATTGGGTGCAGGCTGGGCTGAGGAAACACCCCCTCTGTGTACGAAAAGG
Organism: Myotis brandtii; assembly: GCF_000412655.1. Classification (NCBI taxonomy): domain Eukaryota; kingdom Metazoa; phylum Chordata; class Mammalia; order Chiroptera; family Vespertilionidae; genus Myotis; species Myotis brandtii. The sequence continues at coordinate 477,235 of NW_005353340.1, forward strand.
AACAATTCATCAAGAGCTCTCTCTCCCTGGAATCCACACACCATCTGAGCCCTCCTCTTGGCAGGAGCCTGGAGCCGGGCAAAGCTGTCAGGAAAGATTTTTACAAAGATCTCAGGGACTCTGAGCCAAGGAATAGAGTGATGACTTCGACTTGTAAGATAAAAACGAATTTAATTCTCCGTACCCTGCCTCTGCCATCTTTTCATTATAAATTAAGGTGAGGGAAAAGGCTGTTCTCTTCAATAACTCTGGCTCCTTTAATGAAGGATGTTTTAGGCAACTGGAACATAATTAAAGTGATATTGTATTTCTTTTATTAACGTGATTATAGTAATGCATAGATTTCAGTGGGTGCTTTCCAACGGGATTAAAATGGAGACAGATGGCTGGCATTTGGGTTGGAATTAGAGTCCATAGAAATATATTACACGCCAGCTTTGTAAAAGGAAGGTGCAGCCCAGCCGGTGTGGCTCAGTGGCTGAGCATCGACCTATGAACCAGGAGGTCAAGGTTCTATTCCTCCTCAGGGCACATGCCCAGGTTGTGGGTTCAATCCCCAGTGTGGGGTGTGCGAGAGGCAGCCAATCAATGATTCTCTCCCATCATTGATGTTTCTATCTCTCTAGCCCTCCCCCTTCCTCTCTGAAATCAATAAAAATATATTTTAAAAAATAAAATAAAAATAAAAAGGAAGTTGAAAACCTCTAATAAAATGTCTAAAAATTTTATCAGTTGTTTTCAATAGCTATTCTTAAAGCAATATTTTAGCAAACTTTAAAAATATTGATCGGTTGATGGTTAAATTGCACATAATTTATTTAGCATTGTGACAAGCACAATCCAAAACCTAGTTGTAAGTCTCTGTCATTATGCCCAAAGCAGCCAGCCTTTCTCAGCTGGTGTCCTGTGGCTCCACTGTGACGCTGCAGGGCACAGGGCAGTGTGCCGCTCTCGGGTGGGGAAGGGAAACCGGAATCTAACCATTAGGATATCGTGCAGGCCCCAAAGGTTCTATGAAAAATGTCCTGTGAAAGAAAGGGAGGGAGGGTCTAAAATGCCAATGTCATGAAAGAGCCAAGGCTGAGATGTGAGGTCACAGAAGGCAACGGGCGTGGCTGCGCGCGGTGCCCAGCCTCCGCCTCCGCCGGCTTTGGCTCAGGCGCAGTGAAAGCTGCAAGGGCGCTGTGGGTCAGCCGGGGCCATGGCAGGTTATGTAACAGCATTTGTCGCTGTTAAATTTCCTGAAGCTGATCGCTGTGCTGTGGTTATATAAGAGATTACCTCTAGAGAAATACACATGAATGCTTTTAGGAGTTAAAATAAAACACACACACACACACAAACATGTTGTGTGCAACTTAACTTTCAAATGGCTCAGAAAGAAAGTTTCTCCCTCTCTCTCTCTCTCTCTCTCTCTCATAGATTTGATTATATCACATTTAGAGACTTCTGCAGAGCAAAGGATGCCACAAAGATGAAAGATAAACAACATACTGAGAGAAGATATTTGCAAATATTTGCAACACATGGCACAGACAAATAATTAATATCCAGAAAAAATACACGGAAGACCAATAACCAAATAAAACTAAAATGAAATATACAGAAAAGGAACCTAACTGTGTGGTAAATATAGGAAAATGGTTCTTCTCATTAGTAATCAGGAACACATAACCTGAACACTTGGCAATAACATTTTACAATCCCCCCACTGGCAAAGCATGAGAAGTCCGATCACACCAAGTGTGCTGGATCTGTGGGGGGACAGAGAGCCCAGCCCTCCCGGTGGGAAGCGATTTGGCAAAACCAATAACGGGAGCCGTGCACACCGTGACTCAGCATCTCCTCTCCCAGGTGCGCCTCCTGGCACACACTGCACCCCAGGCCTGGGGGCGGGACCAGGAGGGCCTGTGGCGGCAGCAGGGCAGTCATGGAAAGCGAGGAACCACTCAGCCCACTAGCACCAGAAAGGACAACGAAGCCACATGCAGTGTCTGGACCAACGGCACAGGCAGCTGCACGAGTACACGTCTGGTTCATGTGGTCAGATGCGGTGGGCGCTGCCGCGTGTGGAGTGTGCTGCGTGCACCCAGGACCCAGGTCACGTCTTTACCACCTAGATTCTCAACCTTCTGGCCCTTTAAATACAGTTCCTCATGTTGTGACCCAACCATAAAATTATTTTTGGTGCTACTTCATAACTGTAATGTTGCTATTGTTATGAATCGTCATGTAAATATCTGATATGCAGGATGGTCTTAGGCGACCCCTGTGAAAGGGTC
>NW_005353340.1:479568-480602 GCF_000412655.1 Myotis brandtii
AGGAGCAAGACAGAAGAGGGAGCCAAAAGGCTTCAACTCCATCTCTGATGTGGTTTCTTTGCTGAATATGTCAACTTATCATCTAGATACTTTTAAATACATTTACCTTTAAAACAACCAAAGTTTTAAATGTGTTAATTCATGATGTCGGGTCCATGAATGTTTATTATATTGATCAGTTTTTTAAAATATTTTTAATCCTGGCCTGTGTTACAGGGACACAGGTTCAATTCCCAGTCAAGGCAAATTGATGAGTCTCTCTCACATTGATGTTTCTCTCTCTCTCCCTCTCCCCCTCCTCTCTTCCTTCCACTCTCTCTAAAAATCAATAGAAAAAATATCCGCAGGTGAGGATTAATAACAAAAAATACTTTTAGGATATTCAAAAAACCGTTTTTCTAAACTCTCCCATTACTGTGGGGGGTCCCCTGTGAGCCTGATGTCACTGGGTGACAGGCAGAGATGCTCCTCTCTCGCTGTCCCTGAGGCCTCTTACCCACCCTCACTTTGCCCCCAAGGGACTGGCTGGGCACCTGGCCTCCCAGGTCACTCATTAGTAAGTTTTACTGGGTAACCCCCTAGGGCCCTCCCCCAGGCCATTAAGGGAAAACCCTTCTCCTTGCTGCTTTCAATAGGCTGCCATGTTATACTTTTTTTGTTCACAGAAATTTATTTATTGGAATTATGAATATACTAGAGGCCCGGTGCACAAAAATTTGTGCACTCGGGGGTAGGGGGTCCCTCAGCCCGGCCTGTGCCCTTTCGCAGTCTGGGACCCCTCGGGGGTGACCACTTGCTGGCTTAGGCCTGCTCCCCGGAAGATTGGGCCAGGATGGCAATCAGACATCCCTCTGGCAGCCCGGCAACCCTCGGGGGATGTCCACTTGCCAGCGGGGAGCAGACCTAAGCTGCAGTCAGACATCCTTAGTGCTGCTGAGGAGGCAGGAGAGGCTCCCACCACCACCGCTGTACTGGCAGCCATCAGCCTGACTTGTGGCTGAGCAGAGCTCCTCCATGTGGGAGCGCACTGACCA
>NW_005353340.1:481094-491539 GCF_000412655.1 Myotis brandtii
GATCAGGGTGGGGGTCCCGCTTGGGTGCCTGGCCAGCCTGGATGACGGGCTGATGGCTGTTTGAAGCTGGTCACACCCCCTTCAGGGTGGGGGTCCCCACTGGGGTGCCTGGCCAGCCTGGGTGAGGGGCTAAGTGTCGTTTTCAGGCTGGAGGGCAACTGAAGCTCCTAGCCTCTCCTGTTTTTCTTTTTTTTTTTATTCTGGGATTTGTTTACCTTCTATAATTGAAACTTCGTTGCTGTCACTGGAGCTGAGAGCCGGCTCCAGCTCTGAGGCTGCAGCTGGCTGAAAGCAGGTATCTGGGTTTGTTTAGCTTCTATAATTGAAACATTGTTGCCATCACTGCCGTTTTAAGCTCTGAGGCCGAAGCTGGCTGAAAGCAGGTATCTGGAGCTTGTTTAGCTTCTATAATTACAACTTTGTTGCTTAGAGCAGGGCAAGACAGGCGGGGAACGTTGGCTTCCTCCGTCACTGGAGGAAGCAAGTCTCATGTTCGCTTCAGCTGCCTGGCTGCCGGCCGCCATCTTGGTTGGCAGTTAATGTGCATATCTCGCTGATAAGCCAATGGGAAGGGTAGCGAAGTTACGGTTAATTACCATGTTTCTCTATTATTAGATAGGATATGATCATTATGAAAAATTCCAACACAGAGAAACTAAAAAAAAAAAATGCCTGGTCATCCTATTTTCTAAGAAGAATAAAGGATACTATTCACCATTTGCAGTCAGGTTTTGGTTAGGTGAGCAAACAACCACAAAATCTAATCGCACCATCGTGACTGCCAATCTGCAGCTGTGTCACTCCCCCTCTGTCGGCGTCAGGCCTGGGAGTGTCTTTCACAAAACACCCTGGGTGTTTGAAACCACAGAGCATAGGGCGTGAGCCAGATTCCTGCCGATATCGCTGTTTCTGCTTTTCACCGTGGTCAGCAGTGCTGGGTAAGAGTCTATTAAATATTTGGGGAGCTTCGCCCTATTATTTCATTAAGATAAACCCTGAAGTTGGGATTTCTGGCTTATTGCCAAATTGCCTCTGGGAAGGTTGGATCAATGAGTTCCCTGAGAATCCGGTGGTGAGTGTGCAGCTCGTGTCAGATGCTGGCTGCAGGCTGGGTGCTCAGCATGCGGGACAGAGCGAATTCCCAGCCCAGCCCTGGGAGGGGTGCTGTTAGCATCCCCAAGTCACAGAGAGGAAATACACCCGTGGAGATGAGCAACCCTCCTCTCTCTGAGCTGCAGAATCCAGCAAGGGTGGATGCTCAGGGGGTTAGGGCAGAGGCTCACTCCTAACCACAACTCTACTCGGAGTTCTGAAAGCACCACTAGCTGGGACACCGTGGCCACGTCCTAACAGCCTCACCCGTAGAATGCAGGCAAGAGCGGGACCTGCTCCCCGGCTGCTGTGGGCACTGAGTGAGCGCATGCAGCGTCTAACGGAGACAGCAGTCCCGCAGGCCAGGGAGGCACTAGGAGACCTCAGGTGTGCTTGCTTCTTTCCTTATTGGTGAGCTCGAGCACTGGAAAGGCTTACTATTGGTTGGTAATTCTTTGTATAATCTGCACATTTTGGGGTCGGGCTTCTTAAACTTAACTTCCTTTTCCCACAGGACAGATGATCTAAATAGGTCAAAAGCAGAAGCAGGGTTAGAACATCTGCCACCTTCTGCCACCTTCTGCCACTTACTGAGCACACTTGGCACGAGCTGCCCTGCAGGCCCTGGTCTTGCTCGCTGGGCCTCCCATCCCTAGTTGCCACTGTCAGGGAGTGTCCCCACGTGTAAAGTGGTGGATGCTGTGGCTGTCTGTCTGCAGTTTTCTGCTGGGCTTGCTGCCGGCTTCAGAGTCCCGCTGTGTGAGTAACGTTAGGCCGCCTGCTTGCCTCTGAGTCTTGGCCCAGGGCGAGCCCTGGGAAAGAGCACCCTTGTCTACATGAGGTGCCCATTGCCTTTTTAAGACATAATGGTTGCTGGCAAAGGGGGTTTTGCCAAGTTGCGTGGCTCTGGCCTCCTCTGCCTGCCTCCCTCTGGCACATTTCTACCGTCCCTCTGTGCCTTCCCTCTGCCTCTCTCGGTTTCCTCCTGTGTCGCTGGCCGTCTGCTTCTCCCCCCACATCTGGCTGCGCTTCTCGCTGGCCTCTGCCTCTGCCCTGGTCCTTCTTTGATGCGCAGGGTTAGAGGGTAAGAAACTAAGGTGCCTCCGCGTAAGGCGGCCGCTTCCCTCCCTGACAGACGCTCCCACCAGCTGTAGAGGGGCATCCACAGGCCTGCATTTTCTCATCTTGTGGAATTATTTTGATTTGACTTGATTAAGTTGAACTTAATGTGCACACTATCCTGAAAGATAAGCATTGTCACCCGTTCTATTGGCTCAGAAACTGATGTCAGCGGGCCTGGGGTTTGCTCTGTGGGCAATGGAGCCATCACAGTCACAGCCAGAGGTACCTGGGTCCCAAGCTCAGAGCTCTTCCTGCTACATCACCCTTTCTGGTTCTCCCAAGCCCGGGAGCATTTGTAAGCTGCAGCTGGAGTGAACCAGACAAGAGCAATGCTCACTGTCCATCAAAGTGAGCACAGGGACACAGCCATGCTTCAGGGACAGAGCCCCAGTGGGCAAATGCTCACCCAGCTCCCCACCCCACCCCCAGCAGAGTAACACCCCCTCACCGCACCCCCACTTACCCAGGAGGAGGAGGAGGGACCTCAGAAGGCCGGCCGCCCAGCCCATGCTGGCTGCTCCGGGCCCTGCAGAGCGGCCCAGCAGGCTGTGTGGCCCGAGCTCCTGGGGACCACAGCCAAGCCCACAGGTCAGAAGGGGGAGGAAGCCACTGCCACGCCCCACGCTGCTTAGTTCCTCCCCAGCCTGTCTGTGGGCAGGGCTGCTGGAAGGCCCGACCCGGCCTCTGCCAGGGGGTGGAGGGCTGTGGCCCACAGTAAGGGCCACTGGGACATGTTGGGCGCTGGTTTGCCTCCTGTAACCTCCCCCCCCCACACACACACACACACATAGCACAAGACAAAAGCACAGCTGGGTGCAGATTTCTGCCCAGAGACCCAGGCCTCGGGGGGGCAGGTAGAGGGGGTACGAGGATGTGGGCAAAGCTGCTGGGCCTGGTGCCCAGCTCCTGCAGGGGTCAGTCCCCGCCTTGGGCAGGTCAGAAAGCTGCCCTCACCGGCCCACGTCTCAGAATAACATTTTAAATTCCTCAAATAAAGTGTAGGGATTATAAAAGAAGCCAGCTAATACTGAAATGCAGTTATAAAAATACTTAGAAAATGGACTTATGACAGAAATATATGTGCTTCTATATCCACCCAGTAAGTGGGAGGGAGACATCTACCGCGCAGACACTGGAGGGTGTGACGCGCGGGCGTGTGCACACTGGGCGATGCCCACACTGATGCCGCAGGGGCACAGGGTCAGGCTGGCGCTCCCAGGAGGAAGGCGAACTTTCCAGGAGACACTGCAGACAGAGACGGGACTTCCCCTCCAAGCGCACAGACCCGCGGGGCGCCCTGGGGGCCCCAGCACTCCCCACAGATGCGGGGCCCAAGCGTCTGTTCTCCTTTTTGACACCCACCAAGCCACGAACTCAAGTGTGTAAGAAACGCTGCTGTTTGACAGTGCAACCTTGGACTGTGGTTAGCAGAAGTAAGAAGGTAAAGGAAAGAAATGTGGGCATTTAGGGGCAGGCCACAGGGAATCACATAGATAAATGTGATCCGGTCTCACCATAAATACATATATATGTGGTGTTGTTTCACTATTATTTCCTCATTATAAAAGTTATACTTATGCCTTTACATATGGCTTAATTTCTTTCCTTATCTCTGCGTAACTGTACACAGTTCTGTTGCTGACCCAAGAATAATATTGTGATTCTAAATTTTCTCAAATATGTCCAGGTCATGATAAAAAGTATAAAGTCCATTAAGGTACTAATGCAAATTTCATTATTAAAGTAATTAATCCTGAAATAATGAAAGCAGCAAAACCCAAAAGCAACTTTCATTTTCAATTTTTTCCCAGTGCTTCGTGGGAGCTGAGGACCGGGGCGGTCATTAATGTGACTTTGGGGAAGCCATGGACTAACGCCAAGTTCAACAGCTCAAAGCTCCTTTGGCTCGGGGCTCCAGCCAGAGAAACCTAGCATGGCTGCTAAGGGGAGCTTGGGGGACAGAGCATCTTCCTCCCGGTGGGCATTTCATTTCATCCACGCGTGGCCACCTGCAGGCTGTGTGAGAAATAGGAAACTCTGGTGTACGCAGTATTTCCCTCACTATTGGAAAGAGGAACTTCATTCTTAGCCCATATCTCTCAGAAGGTTGCAAAAGTTAGCATTTATCAAATTTGAAGACCAGCAAAAATGCAAATCATGCAGATGCCCTGTGTCTTGACTTCAACCTTGGGTGATGGATTGTCTGTTATCTGGGCATCAGGCAGCTTCTAAGAGAAGGCTGCAAATGATGGGAGGTCTCACATTCTACCCATCTTGTCAGGAGGGATTACAATCTTCCCTGGATTCTCTGCCTAGGAAACGAGGCTTGAGTCATTTACAAATTCTCAATTCGCAGATGGGATTCTGCCCAGAATCACAAGAATTTAGTACAAATATTAATTTCCTTTGTATTAACAAATGTTATAATCTAAATAAAGATTCTAAAAATGGACCTACATGAAAAATCTCTTCTTACCCAAACAAATCCCCAAATCTAACTGCTTGGGAAATACCCCACCAGGGTATTGCTTACTAAAGCAGACAAAAACGTTGGAGAGAGAAATAGTGTTGGGGTTGAGTCAGGCTTGTTAAAAAGAAATTTAGAGTCCGTTATAATGTAGTGATTAAGAACATAGAGTTGGGGGCCAGATGGTCTTGACCCAAACTTAACCTCTCTGCTTCTTAGTTTCTTTATTTTTAAAAGAGAAATAAAAATGTACTCATGGGGTTGTTATGAGGAGTAAGTGAATAAGTACATATGTTCCTCCTAAAACAATGATCGGTGCATTGTAAATATAAGTGTAAGTGGTTGATGTAATTTTTTGTTATGTTGATTTACAAAAAGTGAACCCAATTGTGAGTGGCCTATAAAATGAATACTACAAATCTATACTGACAGATACAAGGGGTGGCTTAAATAAGTGGGGACTTTCCACACATTCCCTCATGCATTAGCATAAGGCCCCTGGGGACCAGCACAGGGCCTCACAGAAGAAAACTGGTGAATCCCCAAGGGCTACACTGACAATTGTGAGAAATCGTGTGGAGGCAGAAGGTGGTTGGGTCTCAACATGTGCGGTGGAAAGTGGCAGCCAGGCACCACACCCCAGGCTCAGGATCAGGGAGAGCTCTCTACGTGACCTTCCCTCACGTACATCGCCTGGATGAAGCAAAAATACAGCAGGCCAGCTGGAGGTGGGGCTTATCATCATGGCAGCACCGGAGGGAACTGACCAATGACACGTGGATGTTGACTGGCCTGCCCCTGAGCACGTTCCAACACTGCCTCCGCCCCTTCTCCACTCTCAATACACATATCCCTACAGTACGGAAGCCAGCTGTATCTGGAACTGAGAGGAGGGCCAAGTTACCGAGCAGTCCCATGAGGACTCCGAAGGTTTACTGTTTAGGAGTAGAGGAAGCATGCAAATAAGCAGTGCTTGAACCCAGAACCTAAAGCCAGAGGAATCTCCACCCATCAGGTCACAGCCCTCTTAGTACAGCACAATTGGAGCTGGGATTTTGCTGATGTTCAGTCTATATCACTAACCAAGGCAACAGATCATCCTAAAATAATACGAGTTCACAGGGAAAAGTAACAAGACATCTGAAAAGCACAAGTGCTAAATATGAAAAGTAGAAAAGCCAAACATATGATGACAGAGGAATTAGAGTTAATGGAGCAGAAAAAAAATACACCACACAATAATTTAACATAAGCATAAAAAAATATACCCAGCGAAGTAAGAGAGGCTAGTGGAAAACAGAAACAAGCAGTAATGGGGGGAAAAATGGAGTCACTGGGTGTAAAAGTAAGTAAGTAAGGAACACCATAGAGGACATGAACAGAAGAAAATATAGCAGAAAAATTAATTAGTGTGATTTTAAAAGGTTTAGTAACTCCATCTGAAAACAGCATAAAGAAGAAAAAGAATAATAAATAAATGTTTAGAAGCTTGGAGGGCAGAAGTAAAAGTGTCAGCATCAATATAATTGGAATACTGGAAGAAGAGAAAAATGAAAAGGAATATCTGGAGAAATAATAAATTAAATTTCTCAGAATTAAAGATTAATGATTTCAGACTGAAATGGCTCAGGAATGTTAAGAAGCATATATTCAGGTGGGGCAGTATATTTTATTTAAGTATATTTTATTGAAATTGAATAACGTCATAGAAAAAGAAAATTTTCTAAGAGCTTCAAGAGAGAGAATATACATCACTGACAAAGGAAAAAGAATCAGGTTATATCCAATATCTCAACAGATACAATGGAAGTAATCATAAAATGGAGTATGAATAAAAGAAACTTTAAACCAAGAATTTTATATCCAGCTAAACTCATTTAAATGCAAAGACAAAAATATTCTCAGTCATGCAAAATTTCAGAATCTCTTCCAAAACACTCACAAGAAATACACCAGCAAAAAAGAGAAATCTAAAAAGTCAATGAAAGATAATGGAAGTTAGTGTTAAAAAAATTTTTTAAGTCTATTACTCAAATGTGGAATTATCCAAAGAATAAAGAGAAATATATTTCTTTTCTTACATTGCTTCTTTTTCCATTCTTTACTTTCTTTCTCTTTTGATTTTTAAAATAATTCTGGATATACACACAAGCAGACATTTTCAGAAATAGAATTCTAGATATTCTAACGTGCAGTGGGAAGTGGGATGAACATAAAGACTGGGAGCACATCAGGTGGAAGTAAGCACATGCCAAAGCCTATTGCAAGGAAGACAGAGGTATTGGTGAGCTCAAGAAATTTATGGGGAGAAAATCATAGGGATGGATCATGAGAGGTTAGGGATAGATATCAGAATAACAAACTTCGACTGTTTAAATTTTAAATAAACAGAAGAAAAATCAGTTTTGTAAAAGGAGAAAAACAATAAACAACAACAAAAAGAGTGAAAGGAGAAGGTAAAAGAATACGGTGGAAATAAATTATAACATAAAATAATTATGAAATAAGTAAATGTAAGTGGGAAAATATCATTGTGATTTAGGCATAAACAAAAATTTCTTAAGACAAAAATTATAATAGTAAAAACTGATAAATTATACTTCACTGAAATTAAAAACTGTGCAGCAAAAGACATAAATAACAGAGTGAAAATACAACTCATAAAATGGAAGAAGATATTGATAATACATGTATTTGACCCAGCCTTCATTTTTAGGTCTTCATGTTTCTATAACACAAGACAATTCTCAATAGAAAAATGGGCAAAAGACTTGAGGAGGCACTTCACCAAACAAAGGCTATGTCAATAGTAAGAAATATATGAATAGGCGCTCAGTTACATGTGTTAGCAGAGAAATACAAATTAAAATATCAATACAATTCCACTACATACCCACCAAAATAGTTAAAATGATAAAAACAGAAAATACCAATAGTTAGTAAAAATGTAGAGCTAGCCCTAACCAGTTTGACTCAGTGGATAGAGTGTCAGCCTGCAGACTCAAGGGTCCCAGGTTCGATTTCGGTCAAGGGCATGTACCTTGGTTGTGGGCACATACCCAGTAGGGAGTGCACAGGAGGCAGCTGATCGATGTTTCTCTCTCATCGATGTTTCCAACTCTCTATCCCTCTCCCTTCCTCTCTGTAAAAAATCAATCAAATATATTTTTTAAAAAATGTAGAGCTACCAGATTCTTCAGATACTACTGAACAATGTTTGGCAGTCTCCACTAAGGTTAAACATACACACACCCAACGATCCAGCACTCCCGCTTCTAGTTGTATACCCAAGAGAAATGTATACGGGGAAACGTGCGTGCGCCACCAGACATGCACTGTAAACTTGTCACAGCAGCCCAATTAGCAATAACAAAACCCAGGAAATCATCCAAATGGATTCTATAGTGTAATGAGCACAAACTCATCAGCATCTTCACACAATATAGACTGATCTCACAAACATAACATAAGCGAAGGAAGTCAGTTACATTTATGTAAAGTATGAAAATAAACCAAATTAATCTATGCTCTTAAAAGTCAAGAGTGGCTTCCTTTGGGGAGTAGTAACTGCATGGGGCACAGGGAGACTTCAGAGGTTCTGATAATAGACTGGAGGGTTCAAAGGCTTGCTTTCTTTTTATGGAAAGTCTTTGAGCTCTGTATTTTAACATATACAATGCAGTATGTATATTGAACTTCAATAAAAATTAAATATGTAAATATGGGTAACTCACTAATTATAAGACAGAAACCCTAATATTGGATTTTTAAAATTCTGCATATGTTGGCCATATATTGTTAAATGATATTCAGAATATCATTCTATATCCACCCAGTAAGTGGATATATTTTTAAAAGAAATTCATAAATATTGAAAATAAACAAAAAGTAGCACACAAATACAAAATACAGAGAAGTCATTTTAATATTGAATAAAACAAAATTTAAGGTGCAAAATAACATGAAAGGAAACAGTGGATATTATACTGCTAAAAAACAAAGAAAATATTATAATAATATACAGTAGACACCTAAAGATATAATCCCAAAATATAAAAATTGACAACTGAAATAATTACAAGCAGAAATAAACAATTATAGTTGAAGGGTGTCACACATCTATTTTGAAAGGTGTCACACAGATATCAGTTAGACAAAAATAAGCAAGAAGTAGACTGGTTGAATATTGTCATAAATAAATTCATATTAAAATATTTAGGTTCAAAAAGGAGAGAATACAAATTTTGTGACACATCATTTCCTCTTATATCTCACTAGTGTTCTGGTGCACGGATTTGTGTCCACTGAAAGGAAATTAATTAGAAGAAATATTTTAATATTGCTATTTGCCCTTTCTCTAAAATATAAGTGTCAACCAAATTCACAAACGACAATGACAGATCAAAACACACACGTGCAACTGGTGCCAGCGAGAGCTTTATAGGTATCGTGCATGTGCAAGTCAAATTAGCCTTTTATAGATATAGAATGAACTTGCTTAATTAGACCTGCTTTCTGATTTAGCTAAACTTTTTCCAGCCCAATGAAGCACTCCAACTTCTCTTTCAGGTAATTGTCAGCAACATCGCAGTAAATATCAACACAAAGCAGATTATTATTATAGATCACGCAGGGAGAACAAAGGGTGAAATATTTAACTGCAGCAGTGTTTGACTATATTCTGCAAAGTGAGAAAACCTGAAGTCATTTTTAAGGTCCACCATTTCTTACTTCTTTTCAGTCGGGTCAAGTTGTTAAACTTTCTAAATCTCTGTTTTCTGGCTAATGAAAAGAAAATAGGATTCCACCGAGTCTCCTATCTACCTACTCCAGGACTTCTGTGAGGATCAAATGAGATGAGGCATGGGAAAACACTTCACAGACATTTGTTGGTTAAAGAAAATGTTTGCACCTGACTATAAAGCAAGTCGTGTTCCTGGGCTGAAGAAACTCCAAAGAGGCTAGTTGCTAGGGAGAGGAAGCCGAGCGTTGCTATGTGATGTCATTACCCAGGCACCATTTCTGGGCCGGGCTGGGCTGAGGGCCGCATTTTGCGCCATGGGGTCTCAGCAGCATTTGCTGCGATTTGGTGGAGTGATGCTCTGGGGTGGTGGCGGGGCCTGTGTTCCACCTGGGGAAAGCCAAGTGTTGGTTTTTTGGCGCCAGGTCCATGAAGCCATTTATTTTTAAATTAGTGACCTGGTGCACGAAATTCATGCATGGGTAATGTCCCTAGCCCTGGCCAACGATCAGGGCCGATTGGGGCCTTTCTTTCCCCGGTTGCCGGCTGCTGGCTGCCACCCGGGAACTTCCTTCATTCTGCACTGCCCGTGCTCGGTCAGTGCACGTCATAGCAAGAGGTCAAACTTCCGGTCAGTCAAACTCCCGAGGGGACAATTTGCATATTAGCCTTTTATTATATAGGATGGCCAGTGTGCATCATGGCAGCTCCTGTGTTGAGCATCTGCCCCCTGGTGGTCAGTGCGCATCATAGCTACTGGTAGGATGGACAGACACTTAGCCTTTTATATATATAGACTAGCGGCCCAGTGCACAAAAATTTGTGCACTCAGGGGGGTCCCTCAGCCTGGCCTATGCCCTCTTGCAGTCTGGGACCCCTTGGAGGATGTCCACCTGCTGGCTTAGACCCGCTCCCTAGGGGATCTGCCCCAAGCTGGCAGTCAGACATCCCTCTCCCTCTGACAGCCCGGCAGCCCTCGGGGGATGTCCACTTATCAGCAGGGAGCAGACCTAAGCTGCAGTC
>NW_005353340.1:492216-492662 GCF_000412655.1 Myotis brandtii
GCTGAAAGCAGGTATCTGGGGTTTATTTATCTTCTATAATTGAAACTTTGTTGCCTTGAGTGGAGCTCAGAGCTGGCCGTGGCAGGCGGGAAGCCTGGCTTCCTCCATCACTGGAGCAACCAAGCCTCCTACTTGCTCCAGCTCCGTGGCTGCCGGCTGCTATCTTGGTTGGGTTAATTTGCATATAGTCACTCTGATTGGCTGGTGGGCATGGCTTAAGGCATAGCGAAGGTATGGTCAATTTGCATGTTTGTCTTTTATTAGTGTAGACTAGAGGCCCAGCACACGATATCACGCAGCCCCACACACCTGTGCACGCCCCGCCCACCATGCTCACAGTCCTGCCCACCACACTCACAGCTATGCTCGAAGCCACGCTCGCAGCTGCACCTGCCTCACCGCACCCACCTCACCTCGCCCATCTGCCTGCTGACCTCCAGCCCTGC
>NW_005353340.1:492672-493259 GCF_000412655.1 Myotis brandtii
CCTGGGTGAGGGGCTGATGGCTGTTTGCAGGCTGGTCACACCCCCAACAGGGTGGGGGTCCCAACTGGGGTGCCTGGCCAGCCGTGGTGAGGGGCTGATGGCTGTTTGCAGCTGTTCATACCCCCTTCAGTGTGGAGGTCACCACTGGGGTGCCTGGCCAACCTGGGTGAGGGGCTGATGGCTGTTTTCAGCCTGGCCAAGCCCCCTGGCAATGGAAGCTCCAAGCCTCTCTTTTTTTTCTTTTTTTTTTTATTCTGGGATTTATTTACCTTCTATAATTGAAACTTTGTAGCCTTGAGTGGAGCTCAGAGCCAGCCAGGGTGGGGCGGGAAGCTTGGCTTCCTCCATCGCCAAGGGCAACCCAAGCCTCCTGCTCTCTCCAGCTCAATGTCCACGGCTGGCTGAAAGCAGGTATCTGGGGTTTATTTATCTTCTATAATTGAAACTTTGTTGCCTTCAGTGGAGCTCAGAGCCAGCCGCGGCAGGCGGAAAGCTTGGCTTCCTCCATAACTGGGGCAACCAAGCCTCCTGCTTGCTCCAGCTTCGTGGCTGTCAGCCGCCATCTTGGTTGGGTTAATTTGCATATA
>NW_005353340.1:493821-510031 GCF_000412655.1 Myotis brandtii
GCTCGCAGCTGCACCTGCCTCACCGCACCCACCTCACCTCGCCCATCTGCCTGCTGACCGCCAGCCTTGCTGTGATCGAAGCCTGTGGACCACAGGGGAGGGCCAGAGAGGTGCTCCATGCACCTCATGGTGACCAGTCGTTTGGTTGTTTTGGTCATGTTGCCTCTTGGCCTTTTATTATTATGACTAGAGGCCTGGTGCACAAAATTCGTGCATGGAGGGGTGTCCCCTTAGCCCAGCCTGCACCCTCTTGCAATCTGGGACCACTGGCTCCTAACCACTGGCCTGCCTGCCTTCCTGATAGTCCCTAACCATTCTGTTTGCCTGCCTCATCACCCCTAACCCTTCTGCCTGCCTGCCTGATTGCTCCTAACCACTCTGCCTGCCCCCCTGATCACCCTTAACCACCTCTGCCTGCCTGCCTCATCACCCCTAACCCCTCTGCCTGCCTGCCTGATTGCCCCTAACCACTTGTCAGCCTGCCTGATCACCCCTAACCACCTCTGCGTTGGCCCCCTCCACTGCGGCTTCATCCGAAGGGAGGTCCAGAATGATCTCCGGAAGGTTGTTTGGCTGTCCAGTCTAATTAGCATATTATGCTTTTATTATTATAGATTGGCAAAAACTTAATCATGTTCTTGACCACATTAACTTCAAAGACGCTGGAAAATAGTCTTGCATCCATGAGCCCTGCATAAAATTGAGGGCTATGTTATAAATGATTAACAAAACATTGTTTCAAATACTAATACAATAGACCTCCAGTAAGACTTATCAAGGGGGAAAAGAGAAATAACATAAATAAGATACTGTGGCATAACTAAGAGTTTTTTAAAGGTGTTTTATCAATATTTACATAAATAAAAATAAAAACCTCAAAGAATGGACAAAAATTGGTAAAAATATAAAATGCCAAATTTAGTACAAGAAGAAATAGACAAATGTACCAATAGCCACAAAAAAATAAAATAGATAATCAAAGGCATGCTTCATTTTAATTTATTCTTAATATGTTTTTTTATTGATTTTTAGAGATAGAAGAGAGGAGGTAGGGAGATAAAAACATCAATGAGTTGCCTCCCTTAGAACCCCAGGGGTGGGGGATCAAACCCTCAACCTGGGTATGTGCCCTGACAAAAAATCGAACCAGCAACCTTTCGGTGCACTGGCCCACGTTCAACCAAGTGACCCACACCAGCCAGGGCTGTTGTCATTTTTTTTATTTGGCAATCTAAGGGAAAATAGGTCATTACCCCTGATTAAATAATCAGGTAGTGCATGCTTTAAAAATTCTTGCGGCACATCGCTGAAAATCGCTGATCTAGTGTCTAGTCCTTAGCCCACGTCTGCTGAAAAACACTTGTTTCCCAAACCAGTGCTGCCCATTCTCTGACAGCAAATAGGAATCTGACTTGTGACTCGCAGGCGCGGAGCCAGGGAGAAGGGGGCCAGCAGGAGGTGCCATCAGGATGAGCGCTGCGTGAAGTCGGCATGCTTCATTTTAAAGGTCCATGTTTATATTCCATTATAAGTGAGTTCTACCAAATTTTATAGGAACAAATCATTCTTCTACAAATTTTTACAGAAAAAATGGAATTAAGTTGATAAAAGCTCGTATTTTTTGGATGCCAAAACCCAAATAAGGTTAGTAGAAAAAAAGATGATAAAGATAAAGATTATAAATATAAATATAGATCTAGATAATAATATAAATATACATATAAATATAAACATAAATATAAATATAAATAGTTTTACATGAAATATTAGTAAGTTAAATTTAACTACTTACTTAAAAAAAACTAATAAAAACTATGACCAAATTGGGTTATTCAAAGGATTCAAAAATGATTTAAAATAAAAAATCTATCAATATAAGTGACTGTAATTGTGACTCGAAGGAGAAAAATTACATGATCTGCTGGGGCTGACCAGTAGACCCTGAGCAACGGATGAATGATTACTCTGACACACATTTCTGTGAAAGGGAGGCTAAGGGACTGCTTGGCTATAGGAACCAAATGGCCCCGTTTGCCTGCCTCCTTAGGCTTTTTTTGTAACAACAGCTTAAACTAAAATTAACTTCTATCAGCAGTTAATATACAATCAGCTGCATAAGTATCCTTAAGAAGACACATGCATCTGCAATGTCCTTTAAGCAAGGACGTCTGAAGACTAAGCATAAAGATTTCAGTAAACACCCAGGGGCTCAGACTTGTTTGGAAAAGTCAAGGCAGGGGCTGCTGCCTTCGGCAAGGACCCCCTAGAAGCCCCCAACCTTTTGGAGACTCCTCCTTACAGACTTTCCAACCAAGTTCCGTGTTTCCCCACATCAATCATCCGATACAGAAAATACATTTAATAAAATTCAACACTTGGTTATGGTTTTTTTAAAAAAATTGCTTTGTGTTAAACAGGAAGAAACAAAACTGTCATTACTTCCAAATGAAATGACTACCTAAATAGAAACCTCAACAGAATATACAATTGTGAGAATTAATAAAGCAGCAAAGCCAGGAATTTGAATTCAAAGCAACTATATAAAGCAATAGCTTTCTTTATACGATAAAAAAATATATTCAAATATTAAGATCTATTCACAATGGTAACATAAATGATAAGTTATATAGCAATTTATTCAATGAAGAATGCACAAATCACTTTTGGAGATAAATCTCTGGTGAAGTACATTAAAAAAGACAATAAATGCAGAGAACACCATTTTTATATATGGAATAAGTTAACATTATAAAAATGACAGTTGTCTGCAAACTAATGCATAGATTCAATAAAACGACAAAAACTTCAGGTGAATTCTTAGAAGCTTCACATACTTATGTAGAAAATAGAAAACCCAGAATAGTTAGAGGATTCTGAAGAGAGCATGCAGACAGGACGGGGATGATGGTGTTGGTGGAGAGGAACTTGCCCGAACAGATACTGCTACTTACTAAGTGACTGACAGTGATGAAAACATGATGACGTAGGCGACGATGACGACGACGACGACGATGATTTCTTTATGCAAATATCCTTCCCATTGTTCTCCGCTCCTCACTGCATCTCCCAGCTTTCATCTGGGGGCACTTTCCTCCTTGAAGAACATCATCCGTTTACTTTTCAATGTGAATCTGCTGATGACAAGTGCTCTGTTTTTTTTTGTTTTTTTTTTCTGAAAAAGTCTTTTTTTCATTTTCATTTTTTTTGGATTTTTTTTGCTGGAATTCAAGATAAGTAATACTTTTCCTTTACCATTTAAAATATTATTTCATGGACTTTCATTAGTTTTGTTTAAAAGGCAGCTTTATCGGAAGATCTGAGTTTTATGTAGTCTGAAGCTTATAATATTTAGTAATGCTTATCTAAAAAGGAATACAAAACTAAAAATGCAAAATTAGGTTAAAATTATAAATTTATAAAAAGTTAAAATACTACATAGTCAAACCTAGAAAGAGAAAATATTTTTATTACCTAACTACCAGACAAAACTGAATATTACTTTTTCCTTTATTTTTTGCAATATATTTTAAATGTCTCTTCATATGTCAAATACTTTTAAGAGTAAAGAGAGCCCAGCTTGTGTTACTCAGTGGTTGAGCATCTACCATGAACCAAGAGGTCACAGTTCGATTCCCAGTCAGGGCACATGCCCCGGTTGCCAGCTCCATTCTCAGTAGGGGGCATGCAGGAGGCAGCCAATCGATGATTCTCTCTCATCATTGATGTTTCTATCTCCCTCGCCCTCTCCCATTTTTTTAAAAGAGTAAAGAGAAAGTTTCTTCTAGCATGTTTGAGATTTAATTTTGTTAATTGTTTTAAAATGTTTCTTTAGCATCATACTTTATTAGCAGTTTTTAAAAATGTATGATTATTGTCAAAATTGGGAAGAGCCACATCAAGTTTTTTTTCTATGTGAGCTATAAGATTTGGAAGAGTTCTTTGTAGACTTGCTCCCAGCTTCTGTATGCTTCACGCTGTTAGCTTGTTTGCTTGCCTGCTTATTTTTTTCTACTGCTCACATCCCTCCAGTGTGGCTCCAGAACATGCTTATGCTAAGATGCAACCTTCGGCTCTTTTGAAGATCTTTTTTTCTTTTTCTTGCTGCTTATAAGTTTTTCTTTCTTTCATTTCCACCAGTTTCACTCTGATGTGTCTGTGGTTTTCTTTTGATTTATTTTGCTTCGACTTTTTAGGATTTCTTCTAAGTATGTGACTTAGGATTTTTCATTAATTTTAGAAAATCGTTGGCCATGATCTCTTCAAATACTGTTTCTGTTTCATCCCCTCCTTCTATACTTTGATTACACATATGTTAGACTCTGTCACTTTATCTTCTGTGTTTTTCATCCGTTTGTCTTCCCATGCTTCTGTATAGATATTTTCTTCTAAAGTATCTTCCAGTTTACTAATCCTCTCTTCAGGGGCATATAATCTGATGTTTAACCATCTATTGAGTTCATTTTGGTCATTGTAATTTTCAGTTCTACAATTTTCGTTTGAAACTTTTTTATATTTTCCAATTCTCTGCCAAAACAATCTTATCTTTTGTATCTTTGAACGGGGTAGGTATAATTCTTTGAACACTTATATTCTAATAGCTCAATTTTCTGGGTTGAATATGGGTTTATTTCTATTGTCTATTATTTTTCTTGTGTTTTTTTATTTCTAATGTGGTTTTTGATCTTTTTATATACCTTTTTTTAATTGACTCATTGATATTGTAGGTGAAAAATTAGAAAAATAAAATTATTTAAAGCCTAGGATAATGTTATCTTTCTTCAGATGGATTTATATTTTGACAGCCTTCTAGTTCTCACTAGCAAAAACTGCAATGTCAGAGGTAAAGCTGAACTGAAGCAGGACTTCAGTCCTCTGAGAGCTGGTTTAGTTTTAGCTCAGCATTTCTCCTGGGGATTAGCCCTTCAACATCATGACCCGAAGTTGGGAAGGTTCCCAGGGCCCGCTTCCTTAGCAGGGTCTGGGTTCTATGTGCCCAAAGCTTTTCTCGTTTCTCAGCCTCGCAGCCTCCTCCGCGAGGACTGAAAGATGCCCAAAAAACTCTTCAAAAACTCATCTGGAGTTTCTTCTCCCAGATCTTGTTTCCATGTTTCTTCATCGCCTTATTATCTCTCTGATGACTTTAAATAGATGTTTACAGATACATTTTGTCTAGCTTTTCTGCTCATTCTTATTGAGAAGAAAGATCCAAATTACGTAATCTATATTCCTGGAAGTCCAGGTCCTCACAGTCAAACTTAGTGCCTTGCAAAGCAATCCCTGTGAGTATGCCAGGCACCCTCAAAGCTCCCTATTTATAGAAATTAAGGCCTTCGAGCAGAAGGGTTTCATGAAGTTGTTAACCAGCTGCTAAAGGCTCAAAAGAGTCTGATTATTTCTATTAGCATTGCTTGAGGAAGTTGTTGAATCCTTTAAAAATGGAAATTCAGATCCCATCCCTAAGCCGACTTCTGGGGGCACAGTCTTGTCATACCTTCAGGAAAATGAACTAAGATTCTCAAAGGCAAATGGAGTTTGGAACGGACATCCCACACCCTGAGCTCATACGATCTAAGGTTTTGCCCCTCTCCCATGTGCACTCTATCTGCTACCAAGAGGTCCCAGTCTCTGATCATCTTCCCAACTAGAAGAAATCTAGGGTCAGTCTTTCCTTACCCAACCCCAGACTTTCTTGCATAAGTAATATCAGCCCACGTGCCTTCTCTCTCCCTCCGCACTTATCTGTTGCAGTTCAGAATATATACATTTAATTAATTCAGCTTTACCTCCAACCTGTAAATGGTGGAGAAGTGTCAGATTTATATGGTGGATAAATAACAGGGGTTTTCCCAGGAGACTCCGCCATGGTGAAAGAGGGTAACTGTAATTTTTAGCTGTGAGTAATTGTACATAATATAATCCTAAATGATTTTTCTTCTGTAATTTCATTAGAGTTTAGAAATTTAATTAGATTTTGAATCACTCTGAAATAAAGTAGCAAAACACCGAGAGACTGAGCGCGGTGGTTACTTTGTCCTTGGAGGCCGCATGCTTGGTCTCAAATTGGCATGTCTTCATTAGGAGGAAGTTTGCAGAACTTCTTGATATATTATTGTCTTTCAGAATGGACTCTGAATAGGTCTTCGGAGAGCATTAGAAGAGCACACAATTATTATGCACACTCTTCGTGAGGTTTAAGATCATCTGCCTTGCATATACTTAATAAAAATATGTCTCTGAAGTTGTTTAAGAAACTGTGAAGATAGGAAAGATGTTCCTTGAATGCCCCAACGCTGTTCCCGGATTATTAGCAACTACCTGTACATTATGATGCAGTGAGGAGCTGTTTGCTTAACTTTAATGATTATGTAAGGTTTATGGTTATTTTTATTGCTGAAACATATGAACTGTCATGGTGGCTGTAATTAGAGGCGAGCTGAAGTGTTCCTGCTGCCGTGCCCGGGGACGGGGAAGCTGCTTCCTTCTGAGCGATTTCTCCTCGGAGCCAGAGCTGGGGGAAAGGCACCAACTGCATGAACAGTTTCTACCTCAAAACAGAGTCGGAGACAAAAAATATATAAAAAAACATTCCAACCCCAGGTCAACAGCTTGTACCTAACGAAGCTGCAAGGCACCGGTCCTCTGGGCCCTGAACATCCGCGTCTGTTTAAGTCTCTGAAGGGGCGTTGCCCACGTCTTTCCCCACGTCTCCCGCGAGGCCCGGCGATGGCGGAGATGCTCCAAGGGGCATCCCTCTGTCCTGGCCACGCTGCTGCTGCCTCTGCCCAAATGTCCTCCCAGGCCAGGGCTCGGAAACAGGAGGGGCAGGTGCACAGAGAGCCCAGCCAGCAGCTCTGGGAGGCCTGGCTCAGAGAAAGGCCGAAGCACCAGAAGGTCAGGTGGTCAGGCAGGCCGGGGCACAGCCAGTCCGCAGAGGGCGGGCGGCCTGGGCGAAGATGATGGCACAGTGATGGACTCAGAAGAACTGAGCTTCTGTGCCTAGGGAATGTGAGCCTGGGCAGCGCAGGGGTGCGGGGGGGGGGGGCGGGCAGAGCTGCAGGTGCCTCCACAAGGGCTGCTCAGCCACAATGGACTCTGGGCCGTGGCAGACCGAGCACCAGGGCACCTGGCCCCACCTTCACCCACACAAATTACGCTGGTTCGCTACCTGCCTTCTCTTCTAGTCTGAGCTCTCTGAGCAGCCGGCTGTGTCAGAGTCATTCTGTTTCCAGGACACACAGCGATTTCTGGTGGCAGCAGGGGTGAATGGATGCATGAATGAATGCATGAATGAATGAATGAATAAACAGTATCAGAGTGTAGCTTAGAGACGCCAAAGCCACTGCTATAAGGTGGAACGCTGAGCCTTACCCCATAGACAGTAACGGTGCCGGTGGGGCCTCCTTGAGAAAGACAGTGGATAATTTCTAACAAAATTTTCCAAAATGGGTGTGTTTTTTGACATGCAAGCTGTACTGCCGGGGATTTTCTCTAAGAAAAGAACCTCAAAGATGGAGAAGAGCCCTGTGCACAAGCTTACCTACAATGGTGAAAAGTTAGAAGTAAACCAAATGCTCAAAGAGGAGCATAACAGATCCGGACACACACTCATAACAATGTTTTCCCAAAGTGACAACATGGAGAAGCCCATTAGAGGAGAAAACAATATACACAATGTGTTTGCACAGACGGTCGCAAAAATCCTGGAGAAATGACTAATGAAACATACCAGAATGACCAGCCAGGAGGGAGCGCCTCTCACACCCCAACCCGGTTCTCACAGAGAGAGGTCTCCCCTGGTCTCAGGTGCCTGACAGAGTCCAGGTCGTCAGCAGCGGGGAACACCGGGTGTGGGCAGTGCAGGGAGGTGTACCTCCTACAGGAATTCCTCTGGCCTCTGGGCACTGCCGGAGCCATTCACTGCAGCACCGGGCAGGACACCATTCCCCTCAGCACAGGGCCCACAGCCATTCCCCTCAGCACAGGGCCCACAGCCATTCCCCTCAGCACAGGGCCCACAGCCATTCCCCTCAGCACGGGAACTGTGCCAGGAGTTTTCTGTGTGCACTTGTCTTGCCTTTCCTCCTGGAGGTGGGTATTGGGCAGAAGCAAGGGCTGTGAACCTGTTGTCTAATGGGCAGGAGGGTGGTTATGAGCTGAATTTGCCCTGTAATTGTCTCAGTTCTCACTTTACCCAAAGGATTTGGAGTCAGGTCTGCACAAACTGCTTTCCACCTCAAAGGCCGGAGGCAGACCGGTATTTTGCAGTCAGTCATCTGAGACGCGGCAGGAAGTTGGCTGAGTGAGAAACTGGAGGCCTGAGCTCAGTTCTCAAGGCCAAGAGCAGAGGTTGGGCACAGCCTCACTCCCTTCCTGAGAACCCATGTTCTCCATTGGGAAGGAAATGGGTTACAGTTCCAGGATCAACTTCATGTAAGCCTCAGCTCAAATAATTTCATTCCATCATATTCTTTTTCAGAACATACAGCATTAAGCAAAAGAAGAATGTCTATGTACAAAACATCTCTCTAAAGGGCTTCAACTTGGGTCAGGTTCATTGCTTTGAGCTAAAAATGTGTAATGGGGTTTAGACTCATGAGCAAATAAGCCAAATCTTCAGAGCGGCTCCGGGTTGGGGGCGGAGTGATTTGGGGAGCACAGCTGCAGACAGTCAGCACTTCCACGGCAGTTCATGAAGGAATCGCCTGGCAGCCGCCACATGGGTTTCTCTGGACCATCTACAATCTCTGCAGTGTGTGCAGGGCCGCCGCACAGCGGGGTGACTGCAGCGGGAACAGCGCCCGGTCAGCGAGGGCCGTCCGTGGAGTGGATTCCTGTGCAAGCTGTTAGGACAGCAGGGATTCTGGGATTCGGGGATCCCGAGCTGGGCGGGTAGGGAAACGCTTTTGGTCAGACCATGTGTTCCATCGTCCACCTTCAAAACATTTCCTGCTACAGTTTGGTTGCCACCGGGTCCCCACACCTTGAAGGCCTTCTTAGTGCTGCATTCATTACTCATGGGTCTGCCATCCCCCGGGCAGCTGGTGTCCATGAAAACCCTCCCAGGGGAGGAAGCGCAGACTGACCCGCTGGAAGGGACCTGAGAGAATCCCTAGACCACCCACCTGGAGCACGCGAGGCCTGGAGACAGGAGGGGACCTGCTATTACATCAGTGGCCGGTGGCCTGGCTCAGGTTTCCTGTCTCCTAGACTCCTGCCTCTCAACCCCGGGTCTGGGTTACTTCCTCTGCTTCTCTCCAAAAGTGAACCTGGTTTGGGAAAAGAGCTAGTGTTCCCCTAAGCCAGGCTGGAATACCAGATGAGAGTCCTGGGCAAAAGGCCATGAGTTAGATGAGTGCTTCCTGTGGCCTCCTGGTCAGCCCATGCCCCCCACCGTCCAGGGAGGCCGCTCTC
The DNA here is from genome assembly GCF_000412655.1 of Myotis brandtii. Taxonomy (NCBI): domain Eukaryota; kingdom Metazoa; phylum Chordata; class Mammalia; order Chiroptera; family Vespertilionidae; genus Myotis; species Myotis brandtii. Next base: position 503,233 of record NW_005353340.1, read on the forward strand.
TGAAGCTTCGATGCACCTGAAATGACCAGCACCAAATGGCTCGGAGGTGTGCCCGTCAGCGTCCTGCCTGTCTCCCCAGAGCTGCCCTGTGACGTGTCCCCTCCCTCCTCCCTCCCTCCCATGCACAGTTCGGACTCCGCCTTCTGCTCATTTTCTCTCCCGAAACATTGCACGCTTACAGAGAGAAAAGTTTGACTTGTTATTCTCTTACACACAGACTGTAGCTGGCGGGATTTGTGGTTTCATGTCTCCTTTCACCAGAGTTAGCAAATATCTAATTCCCAGAGACACAAACCAACAATTTGAGAACTCAAACAGCTTTGCTTCAGCCTGTACGTAAATCAAATACACGCTGAGGTCATGAAAAGAGGGGCTAAAATTAAGTCAGACAGCCCGGCTGGAGCCCCGGCCCCGGCACATCGGGCCAGCCAGCAGTCGGGAGGCAGGGAGCACTGTTCCGGGTACTCCACAGGCTCCACTGCGTGGCAGAGGCCATCAGTGACTCTCAGCACAGCAGGTGGGCAGGGGAGTGTGCGTCCTGCTCAGCCTGAGCCTGGGGTCGCTCCCTTCTCTGCTTCTGAGCTTTCCTGGAAGACACGCATCCCACTCAGCTCATAGGCAGTCTAGAGATGTGGGGGCTTTTGCTTCCTGGACAGCTCTACGTGCTGAGGAATGAAAACGCAAATGCCTCAGCCTCTTGAGTTTCAAACAGACGATTCTGGGCGAGGCATCTCAGAGGTCATGGCAGAGCCCAGCTTCCACTGTCTCGAGAAACCACCTTGTGCTACACCCTGCTTCCCGGCCTCACCTGGTGCTACACCCCTACTTCCCAGCCTCGCCTTGCCCTACACCCCTGCTTCCCACCTTCACCTGACACTACAGCCCTGCTTCCTGGCCTCACCTCCCAAATGTATTTTTGGCACCAGGATTTGTCTTGGGCTCCACTCTGGGGAAACACAAACTAAAGCAACTGAAATAACAGAAGGAAGAACTTTGCAATTTATATTCTCAACTGTCTTCTCAGAAAGGTGAATGTCTATAATAATAAAAGCATAATATGCTAATTAGACTAGACAGCTGAACGACCTTCCAGACAAAGCCAGGCCTGCGAGGGCTGAGGCAAGCCGCTGCGGCTGCAAGGGCCAAGCCCTTGCATGAATTTCGTGCATCGGGCTTCTAGTCCAGAATAAAATGAAGTAGTTTTTGTAGGAACAATTAATAGGGTTATGATTAACCAAGATCAACATACTGATCTGTGTTGTAGGAAGAAACAGAGCACAGACGTAGGTCATCATCGTGCTGTAAATTGTCTTTGTGGTGGTAAGTAGACCCTTCAGGGAGACATGGCTCCCTCCTGCACCCAAGGCAAAAAATAGAGCTAGCTAAGGAACTTGATATTTCACCCCATTTTCCCACCCTGGTACTAGGGTGGGCCTACAGAGGAAAAAGCAGATCCTAGGTAATTGCAGCTCTTCACTCATACCCTGTTCTCTGACTGATCGTCCAGTGGTGAACTGTAGTGAACTTGAACCAAACCAAATTTTCTGTTTCAACAATCTGTAAACTTTATCAAGACTTTGGGTTCTGGTTTAGTTAAGAATCAACCACAAATTAGTTCCAGAGCAGCTACATGCTGTGTACATATGGCTAATGCTTGGTTTTGCACCTTCTATGATTTATCAATGAAAACATTTCACCATATCACAAGAAACTGCCCCATAATATTTCTCTCTTAAATATTCATTTCTTTACTTATTTATATAAATCTTTAGAGGTGATCAAGCCAGCAGGGGAGCAGTTAGGGGGTGATCAGGCCGGCAGTCAGAAGCGGTTAGGGGCAATCAGGCTGGCAGAGGGGCAAGCAGTTAGGGGATCAGGCCAGTGTGGGGGAGCAAGCAAGCAGTTAGGGGAGAGATCAGGCCAGCGTGGGGAAGCAAGCAGCTAGGGGACGATCAGGCTGGCAGGGGAGGGCAGTTGGGGGTGATCAGGCCAGCAGGGGAGCAGTTAGGGGGTGATCAGACAGGCAGGCGAGTGGTTAGGAGCCAGCAGTTCTGGATTATGAGAGGGATGTCCAACTGCTGGTTTCCAAGCCCTTGCATGAATTTCGTGCATTGGGCCTCTAGTCTATACTAATAAAAGGGTAATATGCTAATTAGATTGGGTCAGCCAGACATCTTCTGGATGTCCTACTTCCTTCTGGACGAAGCCAAGGTGGCAAAAGCCGAGGCAGAGGCAGTTAGAGGTGATCAAGCCAGCAGGGGAGCAGTTAGGGGGTGATCAGGCCGGCAGTCAGAAGCGGTTAGGGGCAGTCAGGCTGGCAGAGGGGCAAGCAGTTAGGGGATCAGGCCGGTGTGGGGGAGCAAGCAGTTAGGGGATCAGGCCGGTGTGGGGGAGCAAGCAGTTAGGGGAGCGATCAGGCAGGCGGGGGAGCAAGCAGTTAGGGGCGAGATCAGGCAGGCAGGCAGAGGCGGTTAGGGGCGATCAGGCCAGCAGGGGTGCAGTTAGGGCACTCATGCTGTCAGGGGAGCAGTTAGGGGCATCAGGCAGGCTGGCAGAGGTGGTTAGGGGTGATCAGGCTGGCAGGGGAGCAGTTAGGGGCATCAGGTAGGCAGAGGCGGTTAGGGGTGATCAGACAGGCAGGCAGAGTGATTAGGGGCAATCAGTCAGGCAGGCAGGCGAGCGGTTAGGAGCCAGATGAGAGCGATGTCCAACTGCTGGTTTAGACCTGATCCCACAGGGACATCCCCCTAGGGGTCCCAGATTGGAGAGGGTGCAGACCAGGCTGAGGGACACTTCCTGCCATGCACAGATTTTGTGCACCCAGCCTCTAGTTGTTTAATAAAGGGCCAAGTGGCCTGCTGACCCTCCGAGAGGTTTGGATGTGAACATGAAGAGAACAATTTGAAATCCCTGGGTCATTTAATGCAGATGGGAAGAGGGAGGTGCAGAAGCAAAGTGTATGAGAAGGCAGTGGGGGCTTGGGGAACAGGCCACCTGTGGGGACTTCTGCATAAGAAGAGACTCAATGCATGACTTCAGTTGTTTGCACTGTGCCATTCATGGGAGTCCTCCCAGACCCATTTCCACAGTGCATGAGTGACTGGGTTCTCTGGAGCTCAGCCCACCCTCGTATCAGTTTACAGACAGACCCCAACACAGTGAGGTCAGGGCCTCCAGGCAGAGTGGTCAAGAAGATGCCAGGCCCTGGGAAGTCGGGATCTGGAGCCCCGAGAGGCTTTCCCGATAGCTGGGATTGGGGAAGAGCGCCCCTGCCTGGACTTTGAGAGGCAATGAGCACCTCTTCCCCACACAGCCCAGCTGCACTCCCTCCAGCAGTTCTGGGAGGCTAAGATGGAGGATCTCAGAGTGGGCTAGAGAGGGCAGGGGCATTCATCCAGATTAGCACAAGGAGGAACCAAAGTCCAAATCTGGGCATGTCTGTCTCCAAGACGTGTACCTTGCACAATACCATCATGTTCCAAAGGAAACACATTGTTTAGAAAACCAGCAAAAGGGTTGGACTGAGGATGGCATCTGTTTCCTGGGTGTTTCAGGAAGGGCGGCTGCCTTTAGAAGGAAGCATTATTTCTATGTTGTGGTTACAAGCGCGACTTGGAACACGTTGGCCACTTTGAGTGGCTCTTCACGTTCCTGGAAAGCTCTAGATGGCTCCTCTATTAACTGCTGGAGGGCAAAGTGAGAGTTGTAGTGTCCAGTGAATGTAGAAAGGAGACTGAGACCCTGTTAGTGCTGAGCCAATGAGTAGCACACACCTCTGGTTCCATGATCTTGTTTGGATAACAGAATTCTCTTTCCTTGGAAGTGGGTCACCAACATGTCTGCCAAGCTGGCTTAGGGGCCTGGTTTTCCACACATGCTGCACACACATGTGGTCTGGGGGACACGGACATGCTTTGGACTCAGGTCACAGGGAAGCTAGGAATGCTCCAGTTTGAACCTTTGCCACTGTAGACTCCCTGCATGGTCTGTCATTATACTTATTCACCAGCTCCAGCGACAGTGTGTACCCTCAAGAGAGGGACAGGGTGTTGCACATAATAAATGACTATTTTGATATTAACTGATTTGCTTCTTCAAGGGGAAAAAAACACACAGTATGATGTGCTGCCACTGTGAGCTGGCACTACTAGTGCCTTCTCTTTTACAGAAAAGAAACGGAGGGATAGAGGGCTTCCCTCTCCAGGATCACACAGCTAGTGGGAGAAAGGGTGGCAGAGCTAGAATGTAAACCCCGGGGGTCTGATCTCAAAGCAGATTTAATTACTAATCTAGACTTTCTCTAAGAATGGCTAGGGGTACCATATCTGATATCATCACACCGTCCTGAGCATGGTAGTGGTGTAGAAAAGTTTGCCTCAACACAAACTATTCCATACCTGATAAACTGTTTACATTATCTACTAAAACTTCTGGAGTAAGATAGAAGATAGTGAAGGTAGGAGAAAGGTCTGATGTTGCCAGTTAGAGATTGGTAAATACTGACCCAAATGATCCAGAGCCTAAATTATCACTCTCTCTTATCCTTGCTCTGGCTCAATTTTTTAATCTCTAAAGTGAAACAATGAGGATGGACTCAAGGGGTAGGTGTCCATTTGAGCAGAATAAATACCAATAAGCCTACAGCTACACACATCAAAGTAAAACTATAGTAAATAAAACACAAATAGAAAATATTTGAAGAAGCCAGGAGGAGAAATAAAGACACATTATCTTCAGGATCACAACAAAAATAAGACTAACACTGACTTCCCAATAGAAATGATGGGAGCCAGAGAACAATGGAATTCTATCCTCAAAGTCTGTAAGAAAAATCAACTGCAGACTTATAATTCTATGGCCAGCAAAAATATCTTTCAAAAATAGCGACAGAAAGAGAAAATATAAGTAAAAGCAGATGACTCTTGACTCTGTAAAACAATACTAATGATGCCTTGTGGGGTTTAAATAGGTATACAGTTGAAATGCATGCAATAAAACACATCAGGCAGGGCAAATAAATGTAATTACAGAATAGCACCCTTACATTGTACAGGAAGTGATCAAGGTATCACTCTATACTACAAATTAATAAGTCAGTGATGCATGTGCCAGTCTTCAGGGTAACCATCAAAATCAGTAAAATAAAATGTAAGAAACTTTCTAATAAAGAGGAAAGAAGGAAATAAAAAATACTTAACCAAAAAGAAGGCAAAAAAGGAGAGGGAAAAGGAACATAGAATAGGCAGAACAAGTGGAAAGGAGTGGAAAAGAATAGTTATAATCCCGAAATATTGGATAATGCAGTAAGTGTGCATATAAAAATACGTGTGATGGGATGGAGAGGGGAGATGGGATGGAGGTGTGTGGAGAGAGGATGAGGCCTGGGAGGGGAATGAAGGGGAAGTTCCGGCAGGCTTTTTCATGGCCTGGACCAGCCCTGGCCTTAGTGGGCAGAGGTGTGGATATGGAACCAAGGTCCCTCAGGAGACCCGTGTCTGCCCCATGCACACTCCGACCCACAGCCCTGTGCAAGGCCTGCGATGCCTGCCAGCTCAAGGGTGGGGCCATCTCTCCTCCAGAGAAAAAGCCCAGCATCGGACCACAGAGTCAGAGCAGCTGCTCCTCCCAGAAAGAACGGCTAGAGCGCTGGCCCTGGGACTGGGCGCTGTCCTCTGGGAGGCCCTCATGCTGGTCAGTGGGTGTCTGGGTGCTATTCATATGCTCAGGCCTCCAGGGCCCATGGGACAGGGCACAGACAGTCCTAAGTGCCGGTGCCTGCAGCACCCGAGAGGTCCAGGCAAACAGTCCTGGGCTCGGGACCCTGTGCCTCAGGAGAACCTGCTGGAAGCCCAGCTGCCATAGTCTGAGGTAAAGAAGCAAGGTGTGCGGCCATTCGCTGCCAGGGAAGAGGGCAGTGCAGAGGGAGGGCCACCTGGAGAGCCAGCCCGGCCATCTGCAGCCAGGCCGGTCCTTGAAAAGATTATTAGTCCTGCTCGAAAGGAATTGCCACTTATTTTGTTTATCAGGCAAGCTCTGCTCATGACATCAGCTTAGACTTGACTGCATCCTGTTTGGCTCTAACTAATATTTGCCCTAATACTAAGCATAAATAAGTGGGAATTTCTCCTGAGACGCCACAGATATTACATCTTTAATGGGACTAATGGTCGGAGGCAGCCGGCGCCCGCTGTGGGATGATAGCGCACTCCGTTCCCCTTTTAAACTTCACGCAGGGAGGAGCACTCCCGGCCATTAGGCTTCTCCAAACTCGGGGTAAAAATAACCCTGCCTGCCTGGAACCCCATGGCCGGAAGGTGCTGGCGTGCTGAGCTGCCCGCCGAGGTTCCTGGGAAGGGCCTGTGCCCCCAGCTGCTCACAGGTGCTGTGCACGTGGAGGGAGGCACCGCCCTGCCCTCCAGCACACGCTCCTGCAGCCTCCTGGGCCAGCTTTCTTCCTCCAGGCCTCAAGGAAATACAGATTTATCTCGAATTATGCAGCTGCTTTCTTCTGTGTGCATGTTTGGTGGTTAGGACCCCGGTCTCTGTGTCGAAGGCCACAGGGCCACCGGGACAAATAGGCGGAGCCCTAAATAAGAGATTGTTCAGGCCTCCGGCCCAGGACCAGCCCTTCCAGCCGAGGCCCTGCCCTTCCAGCCCAAAACCTTCCCTTCCAGCCCAGGCCCTGCCCTTCCATCCCAGGACCTTCCCTTCCAGCCCAGGGCCTGCCCTTCCAGCCCAGGACCTTTCCTTCCAGCCCAGGCCCTGCCCTTCCAGACCCAGAGCCCCCCCTCCCTCTCCC
>NW_005353340.1:510516-511411 GCF_000412655.1 Myotis brandtii
TCTGTGCAGGGGAGAGAGTGCGATTAGAACCGCCCGCCTGTCAGGGGACACCTGCCCTCCAAGGCCGGGCTGTGAGCACAGAACAGAACGGACTCCTTGAAAAGATTATTAGTCCTGCTCGAAAGGAATTGCCACTTATTTTGTTTATCAGGCAAGCTCTGCTCATGACATCAGCTTAGACTTGACTGCATCCTGTTTGGCTCTAACTAATATTTGCCCTAATACTAAGCATAAATAAGTGGGAATTTCTCCTGAGACGCCACAGATATTACATCTTTAATGGGACTAATGGTCGGAGGCAGCCGGCGCCCGCTGTGGGATGATAGCGCACTCCGTTCCCCTTTTAAACTTCACGCAGGGAGGAGCACTCCCGGCCATTAGGCTTCTCCAAACTCGGGGTAAAAATAACCCTGCCTGCCTGGAACCCCATGGCCGGAGGGTGCTGGCGTGCTGAGCCCACTCAATGCGCTGCCCGCCCTGTTCCTGGGAAGGGCCGGTGCCCCCAGCTGCTTGCAGGTGCTGGGCACCTGGAGGGAGACACCGCCCTGCCCTCCAGCACACGCTCCTGTAGCCTCCGGCCGGCTTTCTCCCGCCAGGCCGCTGGGAAATCCGGATTTATCTTGAATTATGCAGCTGCTTTCTTCTGTGAGCATGTTTGGTGGTGAGGATCCGGGTCTCTGTGTCGAAGGCCACGGGGCCACCAGGACAAATATGCGGAGCCCTAAATAAGAGATTGTTCAGGCCTCCAGCCCAGGACCTTCCCTTCCAGCCCAGGACAAGCTCTTCAGCCCAGGGCCTGTCCTTCCAGCCCAGGACCTGCCCTTCCAGCCCAGGACCTGCCCTTCCAGCCCAGGGCCTGCCCTTCCAGCCCAGGACCTTTCCTTCCAGCCCAGGC
>NW_005353340.1:512504-513659 GCF_000412655.1 Myotis brandtii
CCTGCCCTTCAGCCCAGGACCAGCCCTTCAGCCCAGGACCTGCCCTTCAGCTCAGGGCCTGCCCTTCAGCCCAGGGTAATAGGAAGAGCATGATGTCATCTAACAAGGGTTTCTTCCAAAACAGAACAACACTGAGTGTAAACATCAGCAAGTATCTAGGCCTAATTGCCAATGAAAGGAAATCTGAGGGCTAGAGAAATATGTCCAATGCCACCTTTAGGATAAAACCAGCCAACCCAGACTGTGGAAGAAGATTCACGGGATAGATGACCAGTTTCTCCAAAAATAAATTATGTGGAAAAGGGGTGCTATTATACAGTATTTAAATTGCTTTAAACTAAGGACTTGTGTTTACAAGTGTGAAATGCGTGTAGATCTAATTAGAACAAAGACACTTTATAGAAAATCCAAGGATATTAAACACAAACAGTATTGGATAATGTTAAGAAATTATTGTTAGTAGCCAAGATGATGGTAATTGTTAAATCAAATCTTCCAACATAACTTTCAAAAGGAATGAAGGAAGGGGGGAGAAGAAGAGGGAGAATGAGAGGGATGGAGAGAATGTAGGAAAGAAAAATAAAACTACTCAAAACCCATACTCTCCACACAATTAGAAGACAAAACTTGAAATTACTTGATGGACCAAATAAACAAATATATTGCGAGTAATATTAGCTCAATCTATTCTTTTGGTTATAGACAGGAGTTACAGATATCAAAAGTGAGAGGGAGAAATGAAATCTGTGGTGTTGGATTAGAATTGGAGGAAACTTAGGTAAACTTATGTATGTTGAAAAACAATACTATTTTATGTATTTTTCTCTTCTAGTCTTTGGAATGATGCATACACCAATTGAATCCTGTCCATTTTGCTTCTCATGTTACCAAAGTCACATAACTAGCTGGTTGATGGATGCATATTAATTCATAAGCCAGATAATACACTAGATCAGTGGTCGGCAAACTCATTAGTCAACAGAGCCAAATATCAACAGTACAATGATTGAAATTTCTTTTGAGAGCCAAATTTTTTAAACTTAAACTATAAAGGTAGGTACATTGTTATTAACTTAATTAAGGTACTCCTAAGGCTTAGGAAGAGCCACACTCAAGGGGCCAAAGAGCCGCATGTGGCTCGCGAGCCGCAGTTTG
>NW_005353340.1:513723-523359 GCF_000412655.1 Myotis brandtii
CGGTTTGCCCACCACTGCACTAGATCATCCCTGTTGTTGAACTTGTAGCTTGCACTCAATGCACTCAAACAGGCAATGCTTTTCCCGACTTGGGTTCTTTACTGAGGAGAGCATTTCAGAAGTGGAATATGGATCAGAGACATGCTCATGTTTATGAATCTTGAAGCATTTTGCCAAATTGCTTTCCAAAAAGTAGTACACCATCTGAGACTCAATTTTCACCATCTGAGACTAACCATTAGGAGTGAGCATTAATTTTTTAACTGGTGCTGGGGTTGTGTCATTTGCATCTTCTGATTCTTCCTTTGTGAGTTTTCCTGTCTCTGTGCCTCTGGTGAGGTCTTAATGTTCTTCAAGCTCCGCATGAGTCTTTGAGTAATAAAGATATTACCTTGCATATCGTGTTTGCCTCAAATGTTTTTCCTGAAAAATCCACTTTAAATGAAAAGAGAATGTGTGGCTATAGCAACTAGAGAGCCAGGTGATGTGCCTCTCGCATTCGCCCTGAGAGGAGCTCCGTGTCCATTTATTTACAAAATAAACAGTTATATTTACCCAGAACATAAAATATTATGAAATGACTTCCTCTTGAGATAACTTGCCAAAGACAACAAAACAAACCAAAGGGCCTGGCTTTGTCTCCATGATCAAAATAACTAGCTTTAAAAATGGCCTGATGTAGTCTTTGTACTGTTTTCTTAGCAACCAAATCAGACAGTCTCATGACTAGTAAAAGTAGGGCATTATAGGAGCCAAATAAACCTAATCCATAGGAAAAAAGATGACACAACACTTAATTCTATGGGCGGGGGGGAGTCTATTTCTCCAGGAATGGATTTTTAAATAAATCAACATGCCCTTGACCGGAATCGAACCTGGGACCTTTCAGTCTGCAGGCCGATGCTCTATCCACTGAGCCAAACCGGTTTTGGCAACACTTATTTCTATAGGGGGAAAAAAGTCTATTTCTCCAGGAATGGATTTTTAAATAAATCAACCAGAAACTGTGATAGAAAAGAATGCCAGGGCCTGACACTCACTTGTCCCAGTGGGCAGTCAAGTAGGTGGCGGTAGGCCACACCACCGCCCACCGGTGGCCCTCCCTCCCTGCCATCTAGGCCTGCCACCCCACCATGCCTCTTCCTCCCTGTGCCTCATCTCTGTAGTACACACGAGGCAATCACACTCTAACGTGTGACAAGGTTAGTGCCGATGGGGAAAGCAGAGCTTTCATCTAAAAGGGTTTCTCCAGCTTGGCCGGTGTGGCTCAGTTGGTTGAGCGCCATCCTTTGCACCTAAAGGCTGACAGTTTGATTCCCAGTCAGGACACATACCTGGGTTGTGGTTCAATCCCTGGTCAGGACACATACGAAAGGCAATTGATCGACATTTCTCTCTTACACTGATATCTCTCAGCTCTCTCTCTCTCTCTCTCTCTCTCTCTCTCTCTCTCTCTCTCTTCCCTCCCCCTCTCTCTCCCTCTCTCTCCCCCTTTTTCCTCTCTCTCTCCTCCCTTCTCTCTCTCTCCCCCCTCTCTTTTCCTACCCCCCACTCCATCCCTTTAATCCTCCCAGAGCCACAGCACCCATTTCCACCTCACTTGCACTGCTGTCTCACTACAATGTCAGCATTGAGTGGCTGAGACAGACAGAATGGGCCACCAAGCCTAAAATATTTATGGTCAGGCCCTTAAGAAAAAGTGTGCCAATCTCTGGTCAAAATCTCCTCTATTAAAACCTCCACTCCTAGAGTTTCCCCAGAACCACTCAATTTGCCACTCCTTTCTCCTAAGGAGAGCAATTTACTATTTTCTAGTTCCTGCCTTTAAACTTACACTCCCAAATCAGCAATGTTTTCAAGTCTATGGAAGCCGTTGCACAGGGCATGATAATGGTCTACTCTCAGCAAACAGGACTTCCGGTTAGCATACCACATGCTTCTCAGCAGGCAGCGGGGGTATGTGAAAGAAAAGATGGCTTTGGTTTGCTGGAGCATACATGACCTCATATGATATGTTTTTAGACATGGTCAGCCCTTACCGGAACGACCTTCAAGGCCAAACACAATGGAATAGAATCCCCAGGCTCCCCTCAGGCCCTCTGATGTCAGCCACAGGCTCGAGCTGTCCTGCGAAGGAAGGAGCTCTGGGGAGGCCAGGCTGGGGCGCAGGAGAAGGAAAAGCTTATGGAGGATGGAGGCGAGGACCAGAGGGGAGAAGGGGCTGCGGGTCTATTGCAAATGCAGGCAATTCCAGCTCTACCTCGCCAGGGGAGCTGAAGTTCTAGACAAATAACCACGAATGGGAAAGAGATAAAGGGGGAAGGCTGTCTCTGAGTTGAGCCAGCCCTCCAACCCCAGGCACTACTGGGACTCAGTTTTCCAGCAAAGCTAAGCAGAATTTGGTGGCAGCCAGACATTCCAACCCACATTTTATCAGTAACAAACAGGAAAATATGCTTGGCATCACTAGTCATCATGAAAATACACATCACAACCACAGGGAGATACCCACTAGGATGGCTAGCAGCAAAGAGTGAGTAATAATAACTGTCGTCAGAAATGGGAACCCTCATACACTGCTGGAGGAAATGAAACGTGATGCAGTCACTCCAGAAAACAGTTTCTTAAATGATTAAACATAGAGTTCCCAGATGACCCCGCAATTCCACTCCTACGTGTATACCCAAGAGAAATGAAAACATATGTCCACTCAAAAACTTACGCACAATGTTCATAGCAGCATTATTCACAATAGCCAACAGGTGGAAACAATGGAAATGTTCATCAGGTGATGAATGAATAAGCAAATGTGGTATATCCTTACAAGGAATTATTCAGCCATAAACATGAATGAAATCCTGCCATACGCTACATCATGGACGGACCTAGAAATCATCATGCTAACTTAAAGAAGTCAGGCACAATAGAACACAGAGTCAGTGATTGCATTCATACGAAGTCCGGAATGAGGAGATCTATAGAGAGAGAAAGCGCATGAGCGGTTGCTGAGGTGGGGGATGAAGACGGGGCTAGGGGAGTGAGCTGCAGAGTATGGGTGCTTATTTTTTAAAGGTGATGAAATGTTTTAAAGCTGATTATGGTGATGGTTGCACATATCTGTGAATATTCACTTTATATGAGTGACTAGTATATTATATGAATTTTATCCAATGAAGCTGTATAAACAAAACCTGGACAGAGATAAACACAGATATGGAATTAATTAGGAGGAGGAAGGGAGGGAGACAGAGAATATATGTCCTTTAAAAATTTGAAAAGCTATAAACCATCTGTAATTGTTTTCTCTGAGAAATTATACAGGGAGGGAGTTTGTTTCAATTTTACTGTAACTGGTTTTATTGCCCCCAAATTGTAACTGTGGACAAAAGCTGGGGCTGAGCGGTGTTGAGGGCCCCACATTCCGGAGGGTCACCACAGACTTGCAGAGGGGGGACCAGCCATTGGAGTCAGGCTGCCCCAACTGTGACGGTTAAGTTCATGTGTCCACTTGGCTGGGCCACAGATCCCAGCTATTTGGTCCAATATTATTCTTGATATTTCTGTGAGGTTGCTTCTGGATGAGATTTACATTTAAATCATTAGACATTGAGATTGTCTTCCACAATGTGGGTGGGCCTCATCCAACCAGCTGAAGGTCAGGATAGAACAAAAGACCAACTTCCCCTGAGCAAGAGAGAGCTCTGCAGCAGGTGGCCTTCACACTGGACCTGCAGCGCTGGCTCCTCGGGGGCCTCCGCAGAACAACCTCCAGACTTGATCTGCAGCATCAGCACTCCCCTGGGTCTCTAGTCGGCCAGCCACCCCTTCAAAGTTTGGACTTGCCAGCTTCCATAATCATATGAACCAATCTCTTACCTATATAATAAAGAGGTAATATGCAAATTGACCCTCACACCATAACGCCGTCACAAGATGGCAGCACGCACAGCGGGGGTGGGGCTGGCGGCTCACGTGCCTGCCGCTGGAGTTCCCTCAGCCGCGCTGGGGGTTGGGTCCCGGCTGCTGCTCCGTGTGCCTGCCACGGCGGTTCCCATGGTCCCACGAGGGGTGGGGGGTCAGGAGGCCTGGAAACCGCTCTGCACACCTGCTGCCAGGGTTTCCACGGCTGTGCCAAGGGCGGGGCCCAGAGGCAGGCTGCAGAGTGGCCAGCCCCACCCCTGGGGTCGGCCGCTCTGCACACCTGCTGCTGGAGTTTCCTCAGGCCCACCGGCGGGCAGGTCCTGGCTGCTGCTCCATGCGCCTGCCACTGGAGTTCCCTCAGCCCACCGGGGGGCAGGTCCTGGCTGCTGCTCCACGCAGCTTCTGCCAGAGTCCCCTCAGCCCCACCAGGGGGTGGGTACTGGCTGCTGCTCTGTGCAGCTTCCACAAGGGTTACCAGGCCTGCAAGGGAGGGCAGTTAGGGGCCATCAGGCTGGCAGGGGAGGTAGTTGGGAGCAACCAGGCCAGCAAGGGAGGGCAGTTGGGGGTGATCAGGCCGGCAGGGGAGGGCTTTTCCTCAGGCCCACCGGGGGGCAGGTCCTGGCTGCTGCTCCGTGCGCCTGCCACTGGAGTTCCCTCAGCCCAGCCGGGGAGCGGGTCCCAGCTGCTGCTCCACGCAGCTTCTGCCAGAGTCCCCTCAGCCCCACCAAGGGGTGGGTACTGGCTGCTGCTCTGTGCGGCTTCCACAAGGGTTACCAGGCCTGCAAGAGAGGGCAGTTGGGGGCCATCAGGCTGGCAGGGGAGGTAGTTGGGAGCAACCAGGCCAGCAAGGGAGGGCAGTTGGGGGTGATCAGGCCGGCAGGGGAGGGCTGTTGGGGGTGATCGGACTAGCAGGGGAGAAGTTAGGCATCAATCAGGCCAACAGGGGAGTGGTTAGGGGGTGATCAGGCTGGCAGGCAGGCAAGCAGTTAGGAGCCAGCAGTCCCGGATTGTGAGAGGGATGTCTGACTGCCAGTCGGACATCCCCAGAAGAATCCCAGATTGGAGAGGGTGCAGACTGGGCTGAGGGACACCCCCCCTTACACAAATTTTGTGCACCAGGCCTCTAGTAATAAATAAATATACATCCCATTGGTTATGTTTCTCTGGAGAACCTGACTAATGCACACACCCTCACTCCTGCCACCTTCCCACCTTCACCCCATTAAATTCTGTAGAAGCAGAAGACCATGGCTAGGGAGAAGGAAGAAATGTGTCATTGGCTTCAGGAGGAATCCCCCCATCTTGGGGGGAAGGTTCACTCCTCACCCCCTAATCCAAGAAAGAGAGGAACGCCTACAAAAAGGAGAGATTTGCTCCTCAGTCCCTGATTGGACATGTAGTTAGAATTATTCATCTGCCCTATACCTACATGAGCCAAGAAAATGGAATGGAAAAAAGATATGGCCAAGAAAAGGGTGATATGGCCAAGGAGAGGGTGATTACAGGAGGTCACACCCTTGGAATCTGAATAGCAAGAGTATGAGCTACCTGTGTGCCGAGCACTGCCCCGGGAGACTTGAGCCGTCTTCTTGATGCGCCATCCAAGAGCTTGATGGGATCCAGCAGAAGGAGGCCCCTGGGAGCTGAAGGAGATGGTGCTGAAGTTCGGTTTCCCATCTCAGGAGAGGCCCTGCAGAAGGGTCCCCAAAGACCTCACACACACCAAGGTGTGGACACCGATCACACCAAACGCACCAACAGAGATGCAACACCAGCCAGAGAAGCCAGGTCACTTATGTAAAAGGCTTTGCCTTTTTCCTGAGCCATCCCTCCGTGCCCTAATCCTGTCCTAAAGGAAGGAGAACAAAAGACGGTGGGGGAGAAGATGTGAAAGAGAGCAGACCATGCCCTCAGACAAAGATGAAATCTGGGCATGTGGCGGGCTCCCATGGCCTCATGGAACAGGAAAAAGGCGCCCTGGGACCTCAGCTGAGTCCTCACTGACCTCTGCCATGCCTGGCTGATCAGGTCATGACCTGGGTTGCTGTCCACTGGGGGCTATTCACCCCATTTGGCCCCACGGTCTCTGGATCCACCATTTCCACTTGCCCATGGAGTCCCTGCCTATGACGACTCCTAGAACACTCCAGCCTGTGTCCCTCAGAACCTGTGTCTTGTCACCAAGGAACAAGGTCTCTGGATCCACCATTTCCACTTGCCCACGGAGTCCCTGCCTATGACGACTCCTAGAACACTCCAACCTTGTGTCCCTCAGAACCTGTGTCTTGTCACCAAGGAACACAACGCTTCTGCGTCCCTGGCCTGGGACAGAAACCCTCTGTGCTTCCTTCCCTCCCAGGTGCACAGCCAGACTGTGCTGTCCAGCCTCCCGTGCGATGGGGTGGGTGGGGCATAGGATCGAGCTCTGGCTAAGGTGCGGGTGGGAGTGGTGCACTCCGCCTGCTGGCCAGGCCCCGAAAACCTCTGTGGGCTTTCCTTTTACTGGCTTGTTTTGGCTGGTCAATAGAGAGGATACAGCAGGGACTCGGAGCTAAGGGGGCACAAAGCCACTAAACGGAAGAGCAGGGGTCTCTGAATGACTGTGTGGCACCCCTGGCCAGATACCCTTCCTCCCGTGCACCCACCCAGCTGCCTTTCAGCCAGTGACCCAGGGTCGCTCCCATCGCAGGTAAACTGTGGTTATGAATTGGCCCTTCTCTTCCCTCCCAGCCCAGAGCCTCCACAGATATGTGCAGGGAGTGAGCTAGGCATTGCTGAGATTTGGGGGTTGAGAAATGTTTCTAAGCACCGCTGCTCCCATCAAGTGTATCCCCAAGAGGGGCAGGTAAAGGCTGCGTTTGCAGTTTGTCCTGCCTCTTCCTCTCTCCTGCTGCAGCCCAGCAGGGTGCACGGTGAGCTTTTCACCTCCTTGTCCTCTGAGGCTGAAACCTCAGCAGAGTCTATGATTATATCATCTCTGAGTTTCTCTATCCTTGTGTTTTGTAACCTTCATGTTCATGTTGGCTGAGCCTGGCGGCTAACATTGTAATGGTGGCTGCGAGAACTTATAGAAGCTTCCTCTCTCTACAAAACCTGGTTCTGAAGACTATTGTCCTGTTAAAGAGTCGAAAGCATTTAATTTGAAAAGTCAGAGCTGAGTAACGACATGGTGTTCTGGCTAATATCTGCTCTCTGCCGGAAGCCTTGGCGCCTCGGTGGCGCACACCCTGTGAGCTGGCCCGTGGGCCGCTCCCTTCTTACCAGACCGCCTACGCTGTAGAGACGGGGCTGAACACCCCCTTTCCAGAGAGTTCCACATAGACCTAGCACCTGCCACATTGACACTCTGACTCAAAACCTGGAAAATGAAGTGGACAAGAGGCTCCGGCCACATGACCGGGCATGATGTCTTCCAGAAAGCTTCTTTGCAGACGCCACTGGCGCTCCTGGCTGCTGGGCTGGCATTCTGAGTGCCTGGCGTCCTGAGTGCCAAGCAGCGGGTGGTGGCAGCAGTGGCATTTTGCTAGAATAGTCCTGTGTGCGCCTGGGCAATTTTCCTGGCTGTGTGGCAGCCAAGTTTATTTCCCGGTTTCCCGGGAGATCCTGTAAGCAAACGAACATGATTTTTAAATCCACTTTCTGATTAAACTAACTGGTATGGATTTTGTTGTCTGCTGGTAAGAACTCTGTCCCACACAGGTGGGGAGCCCAGGGCATGAAGAGTTAGTAGATATGAAAACACTTCTCAAATATTATCCCCTTTAAACATGTGCTCTGAATGCAAGCCAAGAGAATTTACAAGCAACTTCCGAAATTGTGAGGAAGAGATATCATAGTTTCTAGAGAGGAAAGGATGGTTAATGGAAATTAATTGTAAACTTCCTGTCATTACAAATTTATGATGTGTAAGAGGCCAATGCTTTCGTCTTTAGTTAGTATGTGGCCTTTGTGAATTGTATCGAATGCAAAGAGAATATAGGCTTAAGTGCTTCGTGGGTTCATTTATGACCTCAGGCCTCAGCCCCATTTTTCTCAGAAGCTTTTCAACAATGGGTTCCCCAGTGCTGAGGTTTCAGGGGACGCTCCGTTAGGCCGGCACAGACTCCTAGCCACACAGTCGGAATGATGTGTCCAGAAATGTATTGAGGGCGGCTGCCTGGTGATTGCAGCGTTCTCTTGAGCGACCAGAGGTTAAGGTTTTCCCAGCAGAGCGTTTGCACCTCCATGAGAGCCATTTCTGAGGCACCAAAGTCTTGTTTCTCCAGCACGCTCCCAGCAGGCCTGGGCACCCTAGGAAGATCCACGACTCCCAAGCAGACTGTGCTATATGCAGTCCACGTCAGCAACCCAGGCGGGGCTCGGGGACCCCCGCGTCTGGCTGGGATGAGGGAGTTCTTTGGTAAGCGGCATGGTTCCCCCAGACTGCCAGGAAAAGGAAGACAATGAGCTAGCGCTCCTTGGCCAGTGTGTGGGCAAATCTCACCTGGGGAGGCAGGGAGGACGACTGAGCTCAGGGCGGAGGAGCCTGTCGGGGTGCGATGCAGAGTCAGCCCTAACACCTGTGCTGAGGAACTGGAGCCCCTGGGAGCTGCTTCATCCCGCTGAGCCCAGTGGGTTGTATGGGAAGTCACAGACCGCTGTGGGTACAAGGGCATTGCAAAGGCCATCCTGAAGCAATGGGATTGCTCGGTGGCAAAGGACGTCAGGTTTTCCTCACTGGGCTCTGTGTTTCAGTCATGCTCTACGTGGCTCAGTCTGTTCAGGCTGGGAGGTTTATAAATAGTGCTGTTTCCTATAGTTCTGGATGCTGGGAAATCTAAGACAAAAGTGCTGGCAGATTTTGTGTCTACTGAAGCCCGCATCCCGGTTCTTGGACAATAGCGTTTTCGCTGTGTCCACACAGGCAGAAGGCGAGGCAGCTCTCCAGCGTCTCTTGCAGAAGGCCACTAATCCCATTTATGAGGGCTCCACCCTCGTGACAGGCCCACCTCCTGATACCATCACACTGAGGACGTGATTTCAGCACATGCGCCTTGGGTCAGTCTGCATCACTAAGAAAGCACACCGTGGGCTTCTTGGAGCTGAGGGATCAACAGCCTGACAGGGCTGGGCCATCCATCAGGTGCTTGCTTAATGAAGGTATAATGGTGTACACTGCAACCTGCAGGATGACCCCACCCCTTAC
Organism: Myotis brandtii; assembly: GCF_000412655.1. NCBI lineage: Eukaryota > Metazoa > Chordata > Mammalia > Chiroptera > Vespertilionidae > Myotis > Myotis brandtii. The sequence goes on from NW_005353340.1 coordinate 522,830, forward strand.
TTATGGCCTTCAGGAGTGTTCTAAGGGGAATAAAATCCAGCCCCTCACTTGGGTTCAGGGCTCTGTGTGAGCAGATCCTGCTGTCCTCACCCAGCTCATGTCCTCACCATCTTCTCCCTTACTCTCAGTTTCTCGGGCATTCCCAAGTATTCCCTTCCCCAGGGCATTGGCACATGCCATGCTCTCCTTCTAATACATGCCTGCCCCTACCCATTGCCTGGTAAGCATCTCTAGTCTTTGTCTCTCTCACTGCCAAGTCCTTCACTCCTGTAACTGTGACTGGTTCACCATAAGTGCTTAATAAATATTTGTTAATTAATGAAAAAAAAGTAATTGAAGTGCAGCGTGGATTCTAACTAGCATGACTTATTATGTATATTGAAAATAGCTGTAGGTTCAGCTTTTTCCTTTTCTTTATCTTTCTACTTCTAGGCTCCTAAGCTGAAGGCAAAAACTGTATAGAGTCCCAGTAGGTTTTATTTATTTATTTTTAATCCTCACCCAGGGACATGTTTAGAGAGAGGAACGGG
>NW_005353340.1:523433-527144 GCF_000412655.1 Myotis brandtii
GCCCTGACCAGGAATCAAACCGGCAACCTTTCAGTGCACAGGACCATGTTCAGCTCACCGAGCCACTCCAGCCCACCTGGTGGGTCTCCTCGAGCCAAAGTATCCCTTTGCCATGCTCCCACGGGCGTGCCTGTGTCATCTCTAAAGCGGAAGTCGGCCGTCCTGTGCCATCTCTGAAGCTGAAGCTGGTCGTGCCAGGACAGTAGTTAGAGTCTTGGAGCTCACAAGTGTTAAGCCTTTACTTTATGCGCGTTCTCTCCACTTGATCCTTCTGATCCTCACAACAGATTCATTGGGTTTTCTGTCTCTAATCGATAATCAAGGACCTCAACCTTCAGGATCACAAGGAATTTGCTCAGGTCATACTTCGTGTAGGTTGCACAGTCATATTTGGATCCAAAGCCCCTGTTCCTCCCTTCAGGACAGTGAGTTGTAGGTCGGGTGTCCCTGGGAGCACCAGCGAGGTCACAGTCGACGGCAGCCCTTGGCTGGGGCCTCGCTGTGGACTGGGGCGGGTCAGCGGCGAGGTGGTAAGAAAGGAAAACTGTGCTTCGCTCATGGGTCGCCAGCAGAGCCCCTGTGCCTGGTGATCCTGGGCAAGGTCACCGCCAGCCTCCTCTGACCACACCTACGGGCGGGAGCACATGGAGACGAGTCCGCTGACACGGGGAGTGCTGGAGAATTAACTAATAAGCGATTCGGAAGCACTTGGCAGACGTAAAGTGCTATATAAATGCTTAATAGTAACAACCACCCTCTCAGGCATCCAGGGCTGCTCTGATCCCTGTGGTCCCTGCGTAATGATCCTGAACCTACAAAGTGCTTTACGAATAGTAAATAATTCACTCTCAGGGCACCCCAGGGAAGGGAGAGAGTGTTCCTCTTACTTTAGAGGGATTGAGAGCCAACATTTGCTGGGGCTGCACAGCCAGGAGCCCTTTACAAAGCTGAGTCTGGATGGCGTGGCCTCTGGGTGGGCCTGGTGGGTCCCGTGGCTCAGGGCCGAGAGCAAGCCACTGCTGCGGGGTGAAGCCTCCATCCGCCAGGCCCCGGAGCTGAAGGCAGTGCCTGTGGAAGGAGGGGTGCAGGGAGAGAAATAAGCAGCTGGAAATGGAAACGCACAGTGGCTTCTTGCTGCTGAGGTGCTTGGCTTAGAGCAGGTTGGACACACCAGGACCTCCTAGATGTAGGCAGACACGGAGGGAGGTTGCAGTGCAGGTGGCGAGGGGAGAGGACACTGAATTCAGCCACTGGCTCATAAAACCGAGGGACTTCGTCCCCCTCAGGGATGGTCCTGCATCCAAAAGGCCTGGAAGGGGTCTCTCCTCAGGCCGGCCCCTAGCCTGACCTCAGACGGACCGGACGGAGGCAGAGCTTGAGGAATAGGGGAGGTCTCCTTGCCAGTGTCAGGGCTCAGGAATCCAGGAGGGGGTGGTCGGGCAGGGTAGGCTGGTGTTAGAACACCCTTCCTTTCGGGGCTTGACCGGGGGGCCTGGAAAAGGGCCTCAGGTCTCTTCATCTGTTTTGACCCATCTTCCTTCTCTGATGCCCCAGATATCTATATCTATATCTATATCTATATCTATCTATAGATCTATAGGTATGAGGGGTCTAGGACGCTGCTTGGGTTTCCGCACCAAGAAGGGAGCTAAAGGGCCTGCCATCATCTCCCTGAAGGTGTGAGCGCCAGGTGTCATCTCAGGTCCCTTCACTGGTGTTAAGCCTTTACTTTATGCGCGTTCTCTCCACTTGATCCTTCTGATCCTCACAACAGATTCATTGGGTTTTCTGTCTCTAATCGATAATCAAGGACCTCAACCTTCAGGATCACAAGGAATTTGCTCAGGTCATACTTCGTGTAGGTTGAACAGCCATATTTGGATCTAAAGCCCATGTTCCTCCCTTCATGACAGTGGGTTGTAACTTGGGTGTCCCTGGGAGCACCAGCGAGGTCACAGTCACGGTGCAGATGCTGGTAGGAAACCTTAGGCGAGACCAGAGGCCTCGGAGCTTCCCGGGTGAGGCCTGTGTTAATGGAGGATAATAACTCCAGCTCCCACGATGCACTGTCTGCCACAGGGCGAACCTCTTACCGCCATTCCCCAGTAAACTGCAGAGAGCCACCGCTCCCACGTTGCGCCCGCGTGGAGGGCAGGGGCCCTGACAAGCTAATGGGCTGGAGACGCTCGGTTCTCCAGGTCGGTCGCCCCGAGGCCCCAGCGCAGCACCAGCACCAGCAGCCAACAGGCCGCCCACAGGTCAGTTAGCGCCTCTGGCCGGCGGCACTCATTGCTGTTCCCCTAACGAGCGGTCCTGGGAGGCAGCCCGGGAGTGTCCGTTCTGTTCAGGTCAGTGGCTCATGCACATCCTCTGACGATCTCAGGGCAGAGAAGCCAGAGGCCCGGAAGAGCTGAAAGTGTCCTCAAGGCAGCTCAGCTGGCACCTGGATTTCTGGCCTGGACCCCTGCTCCATGCCTGGCACCCCTTGTGCTGTGCCCTCTACATACAGGGACCAGATACACAGTGAGGCAAACAGGCCAGGAGGGGCAGCTACAGGAGCAGGAGCAAGGGACAGCCAGGGACCTCACTCTTTTTTTTTTAAAATATATTTTATTGATTTTTTACAGAGAGGAAGGGAGTGGGATAGAGAGTTAGAAACATCGATGAGACAGAAACATCGATTGCACACCCCCCACTCCCACTGGGGATGTACCCGCAACCAAGGTACATGCCCAGAATCGAACCTGGGACCCTTCAGTCCGCAGGCCGACACTCTATTCCCTGAGCCAAACCAGTTAGGGCGGGACCTCACTCTTCTACCAGGAGCCGGGGGAGGGAGAGGGAAGAAGGAACAGGAATGATTGAACTATTTCCAGGCAACATAGGATCTAGATAAAAAAAACAACAACTATTTCACATGTCAAAGAGAGTCATTTGTCATCCCTGACTGCATGGCGACCGAGGTCTGGCATGTGCCCGGGGCTATGCCTGACACAGGCAGAAGGGGGTGAGCAGTCAGGCAGCCCTGCCCTCAGGGCCTGTAAGGAATAGCATGGAGGTGGACAATGAAGAACTAAACCGGGGCCAGTGAATGCGTCACAGAGGGGGAGTGTTCTGAATTCAGCAAGGACGCATGCCTTAGAGAAGCCACTGCAGAAGGGTGACTGTGTCACACTCAACAAGGCTTCGCCTTCAGACACAGCACAGCAGAGGTGGAGCAATGAGGGGGGAATTGTGGCTACAGATTTTTAACATACATCTTTTAACCTTCAACAAGCCAAGTAGTAAAAAATAAGGGACCTAGGACTGAGATGTATAAGCAATAAGATTGTGGGTAGAATTTAGACTGTGCTGTACAGAGAATGCTCCCGCTAATCAGGCATCCTGGGACATTTATAACAGAAGGCACAGAAACCTAAAAGAGTGGAATTATGTCCACAGCAGTCTAAAACAAAGCACAGCAAGTTAGAAGTTGATGACAAAGTTTAAATAAACAAATGAAATTGAGCCCCATGAAAATAATGAGAAAGAGGGGAGCTCTTAATTAACTTGAATCATAGAAATCACATTTACCATAATAAATTCTTGGTAGAAAAACAACAAAAATAAAGACACTAAACTTCAGCCGGTTTGGCTCAGTGGATGGAGCGTTGGCCCATGGACTGAAGGATCCCGGGTTCGGTTCAAGTCTAGGGCATGTACCTTGGTTGC
>NW_005353340.1:528895-532264 GCF_000412655.1 Myotis brandtii
AGAGAGAGAGAGAGCATTAGGAGTTAGCAGGGAAAAAAAGCCTAAGTAGAACAAGCCAATGGCAACAATAGAAGTAAAAGCAGAACTCAATGCAGCAAACAACACAAACAGGCAGACAAAGCCCCCATCTTATGAGGAAGCAATTAATAAACCTTCCTCAGATTGGCTGTTTGTGTGGGCAGAGGCAGAGGGAGTGGGTGAACATCACTATAGAATAGAAAAGTCTCTGGAAGTGCAATCAAGAAAAGAGAAAGATAGACAAATAATTAGTTATGTGAAATGAAATGTAACGAAGGAAAGGAAATTACAAAAATTATCATAAATCTCACATTGAAATTTACAAGTATCCAGATAAAGTGGATCAGTTTTTTGAAAAAAAAAGGGCAAATGATTAAAGTTGGCTTTAGAAAATAAGGAAACCTTGAATTTTTTTCTTAATATTCGAAGTAACTCCTCAATACCCCATAGCCAAGGGTCTATGTGTCTCCTTCACATTTCAAGGAACAACTAAACTCCACACTAATGAATGCTACTGGAAGGCAAAAGTATGATAAGCTACCCTAGTCCTCTTCTGGAATGAACATAAATCTTCTCAAGTATCAAAACTTGACCAAGAGAGCACAAAAAGGTAACTATGGGGCAATTTCAATTTCAGGTACAAACATAAAAGCGAGACTCACGGTGGGAGGAGCGGGCACAGGACACTGTGCAGGGTCTCACTCTGTCACCACATTAAATTCTTCATGCTTTCGACAGAGGCCCCACATGTTTCCTTTACACCGGGCCCTGCAAATTATGTAGCTACTAGTAGAAATGCTAATGAATCAAATAGGATAGTGTAATAAAATAATCTGTCTTGATGGAGGTGATTTCATCTGAGAAATTCAAGGAAGATTAAATACTAAGAAATCTACTGACATCCCTATGAAATGTATTATAGAATGGTGGTGTTAACAGATACTGGAAAGACATTTGATAAAACTGAACACAGAGATGACTACCTTATAATTTTAAAAATTGAATGTTATGTAGTCGTCCTCCCTTACCCATGCGGGATACATTCCGAGAGTCTCGGTGGGTGCCTGAAGCCATGAGTAGTAGTGAACCCTATATACCCTATGGTTTTCCTATCCATAAACACATACATTTTCACTTAAAGGAAGCACTCAATGGCTTCTCTTTGGCATATCTGAAATTCCAGCATCACAACTTTTACACTTTGGGGCCATAATTAAGTAAAATAAGAGTTACTTGAACATAAGCACTGTGATACCAGGACAGTCTGATAACCCAGATGGCTCGGTGACTAGTAGGTGGGCGTGTATACAATGTGTGCATGCTGGACAAAGGGATGATTCATGTCCCAGCTGGGACAGATTGCGATGCATCACTCAGAACAATGTCCAATTTAAAATTTATAAATTGTTTATTTCTGGAATCTTCCACTTAATATATTTGGACCACCTTTCACCACAATAACTGAAACCCAGAAATCAAAACTATGGATAAGGAGGGACTGCTTTATTCTTGAATGGTAAATGCTGACCTTAAGCCATAATAATGTTTAATTTATCACTATGCAGCTTCATTGCCTTTGAAATGAAACCCATAAAAAGAAGCAGCTACCACCAATACTGATGAACTCTGATTGGAAAGTTCTGGCTGGACAGTGAGAAGTGGAAGGACTCCAGGGAAGAAAAATGCAGCATCAAGTTATTCACAAACAATATGGTTATAAACTAAGACAACACAGGAGGACTTGGAGGAAAAACTGTATGAATCAATTAGATTGTCAAGTACCAGGTAAATAAACATCACCACCAATAACTACTAAAATAGAATATGAAAGTAACTTTATAATAGATTTTTTAAGTGTTAAATAACTATGAATGACTATTACAATGAATGTGCAATCAACAGGAAAGCTTACTGAAATATATAAAGTAATCTAATCTAATAAAAGAGAAACATGCAAATTGACTGCACCTCCGCTATGCTCCAAGCCATGCCCACCAACCAATCAGAGCGACTATATGCAAATTAACCCAACCAAGATGGTGGCTGGTGGCCAGCAGTCATGGAGCTGGAGCAAGTAGGAGGCTTGGTTACCCTGGCGATAGAGGAAGCCAAGCTTCCCGCCTGCCCTGGCTGGCTGTAGCCTCCGCTCAAGGCAACAAAGTTTCAATTATAGAAGATAAATAAATCCCAGATACCTGCTTCCAGCCAGCCTCCACTGGGAGCTTGAGTGGCTGGGGGCCGTGGCCAGCCTGCAAACAGCCATCAGCCCTAATAAAAGGGTAATATGCAAATTGACCCTAACAGCAGAATGACTGGGAATGACTGGTCACTATGACACACACTGACCACCAGGGGGCAGATGCTCAATGCAGGAGCTGCCCCCTGGTGGTCAGTGCGCTCCCACAGGGGGAGCTCTGCTCAGCTACAAGCAAGGCTGACAGCTGCCAGTACAGCGATGGTGGTGGGAGCCTCTCCCGCCTCCTCAGTAGCGCTAAGGATGTCCAACTGCAGCTTAGACCTGCTCCCCACTGGCAAGTGGACATCCCCTGAGGGCTCCCGGGCTGCCAAAGGGATGTCTGACTGCCAGCTTAGGCCCAATCCCCTGGAGAGTGGGCCTAAGCCAGCAGGTGGTCATCCCCCGAGGGGTCCCAGACTGCAAGAGGGCACAGGCCGGGTGGAGAGACCCCCTGGAGTGCACAAATTTTTGTGCACCGGGCCTCTAGTCCTATCTAATAAAGAGGGAATATGTTAATTGACTGTCCTGCCCTCAAAGATGGCAGCACCCACAGCCAATAAGGAGGGAATATGCTAATTGACTGTCACGCCTCAAGATGACGGTGTCCACAGCCACAAGATGGTGGTTCCCAATCCTTTCATCCCCCCAGCTGCTCAGGGCTGGCCAGAGGTGCAGGCAAGCCTCAGATGTTGGCTGCCCAGCCACCCAGGGCCGCCCGAGGCTCAGGTAATCAGGGCCAGCCGAGGCTTGCATTCCCGGCAGTGGCATAGCAAAGGTGTGATGCAGTGTCACCTTCCCCTGATTGCCGGGTAACCTCTCGCCCCTGAGGGCTCCCGGACTGTGAAAGGGGGCAGGCCGGGCTGAGGGACCCCCTCCAGTGCATGAATTTTTATGCACCAGTCCTCTAGTATTTTAATAAATGGAGAAAAATTACAAATATATTGCGAAGTTGCTACAGAGTCCAATAAATCTATACTAATAATAGAAGAATATGCAAATTGTCCAGGATGGGATGCCGTCACAGTAACAGTAATGACCAACCAGCAGGCTGCATGAGGCGACAAGGCCAGCAGGGGGGCAGTTGGAGGCAACCAGGCCGGCGGGGCAGGGGCAGG
>NW_005353340.1:532474-544942 GCF_000412655.1 Myotis brandtii
AAGGGGTGACCAGGCCAGCAGGGGGGGCAGTTGGGGGCAAACAGACTGACAACAGGGGACAGTTGGGAGTAACCAGGCTGGCAGGGGAGGACAGTTGGGGGTGATCAGGCCAGCAGGCAGAGGTAGTTAGGGATGATCAGGCTTGCAGGCAGGTGAGCAGTTAGGAGCCAGAGATCCCGGATCGTGAGAGGGATGTCCGACTGCCGGTTTAGGTCTGATCCCAGGGACATCCGGCAGTTGGACATCCCCCGAGGGGTCCCAGATTGAAGAGGGTGAGGGCTGGGCTGAGGGGGCCCCTCCCATCCCGTGCATGAATTTCGTGCACCAGGCCTCTAGTAAATAAATAAAACAATTACTCTCAATATACTGATGACATTTTTTAACGAAACAAATATTATAAAATAACTCTAAACTTTAACTAAAAATAAACAAGTGAGAAAGGTTGAAAGCATTTTTTAAAAGCAGGGCAACTGTTCTGCCAAATGTTAAAGTGTATTCTAAAGTTCCAGTGATTAAGTGTTTTATGGTGGAAGAATTTGCAAGCAGATCAATGGAGCAGACCAACTAAGCACAGAAAGAAATCTCAAAGATATTTAAGAATTGAGAAGATGATAAAGGGAACATCACACCCAAGGGAGAAGGAACAGATTAGTCATGAAATAGAATTTTTATTTAAAATTAAACCCTAGGAAAAAGAAGTAAATATATGCCAATAATTACTGCTATTGGGATGGTGGAGGCACATCTAAGATCAGCAATAAAAAAATATGGGTATATTAAACTGCATAATCTATGTATGTATTTTATATATACATGCTATCAAAAATGCCACACTTAAAGATAGAAGGCAAAAAAATCTAAAAATGAGTATTATCAACAAAATGACAAAAGGGTTAATATTCTTATGATTTAAAAAACTCTACAAATCAGTAAAAAATGTAAGACCCCAATAAAAATATGAACTAAATATTAAGGCAAATGACCAATAAGCCATAAGTATGTGAAAAAATGATCAACCTCACTAGTAATCAATGGGGTGGGACTTAAAATAATGAGGTATTATCTAGTGCATATGTAATTAGCAATGAGTAATGAGTAAGGGAGTTTTGTTCTTTTTTTAAATATATATATTTTTTATTTCAGAGAAACTGTAAGGGAGAAGGAGAAAGAGAGAGAAACATCAATGATGAGAGAGAATCATCAATTGGCTGCTTCCTGTATGCCCCCTACTGGGAATCGAGCCTGAAACCCAGGCATGTGCTCTGACAGGGAATCAAACCGTGACCTCCTGGTTCATGGGTCTATGCTCAACCACAGAGCCACAGTGGCCAGACAAAAGTTTTGTCCTTGCTTTTAACATTGAAAAAGACAATACTGCTGTGGGCACCATAAAACAAACTCTGGTGGTTGCATACATTGTGCAAATTTTCTGGAAACAATTTGATAATATATATTAGAAGGCTCAAGAATTACACTCTGTGCCCTCGCTATGTGGCTCAGTTGGTTGGGCATTGTTCTGTGCACCAGAGGGTTGCTGGTTTTATTCTCAGAGCACATGCCCAGGTTAAGGGCTCAGTCTCCAGTGGCAGGTGTGTGGGAGGCAGCCAGTTGACGTTCCACTCTCCATCAATGTTTCTCTTTCTCTCCTTCTCCCTTTCTCTCTCTCAAAAAACAATTTTTAAAATATTAAAAAATAAAACAAGGCTGAGAAGTTAGCAGAGATAGATGAAAGATTTCTTTTTAAAAAGTATACTCTTTGATTCAATAATTATATTTCTACAAATCTAACTTAAGAAAAAATAATCAGAGAAGCACCAAAATATATAAATTCAGGAATAATACAGTATTAGCTTTTCCCAAATACCTTACTTCTAATTATTTAATTGATTCACATTTTTAGTCAAAAATATTTTTATTTTTTTAACTTTCTATTTTGAGATGATTGTGATTGGCAGGCATGTTATAAGAAGATACAATACAGAGGATCCAAGATGGTGCTGGGGTAAGTGCATGTTACACTCACCTCCTCCCAGGATCAAACTGGAATCACAACTGAATTATAGAGCAAGCAACCTGAATAACCAGCTGAAGACTAGCTGAAGAGAAGTCTTATAACTAAGGATTTACAGAAGAAGCCACATTGAGACCACTAGGAAGGGTGGGATGCTAACAGGGCTGCCCCGCTTCCACAGGGGCAGCTGAAATTTCGGAGGGATGTGTAAGCTACAAATGTTCCCCCTGAGAAGTGCGGGGTCTCAGATCTACACTTGGCACCCAGCCTGAGAGTCAGAAGCAGGAAAGAGGGCCCTCATAACGTCCAGCTGTGAAAATCAGCAGGGATTCTGTTCACCGGGGAGAGACAGGAGTCTGCTAGACAGGTGCTCTCTTAAAGAGCCAATGCACAAGATCTCATTCACAGCCAATCACCATGGATTCTGATACAGAGAGGGCGGCTGTGAGAGGAGAGACTGGGTTTGTGGCTTTGGAGAGAGCTGATGGGACAGCCACCAGAATACCTGTGCTGAGTCCCCCTCCCACACCTCTGTATGCCATCTATTTTGGGTGGAACACACCCCTCCATGCAGCATCAGTCTGGGGGAATGCAATAGCCCCACCCTGTGGAGCCTGTGCCCTGCTGAGGAGATAGCTGCCTGGGCAGGAGTGTAGAGGTCTGGGCAGACTTAGAAGGTGTTAGTGACTGACTGTGTGGCTTTGGGACAGGGGCCATTTCCCCTACTTGCCTCCTTCTCATGGGAGATCCACTAACCCCATTCTCCCAACTTCTGGTGGCCCCACCCTCCCAAATCCTGGTGTCTCTGCACTGCCTAGTTCTGGGAAGAATCTGGGACAAACTGAGTAGTGTGGCTCTGGCACAGGAGCCATTTTTTCCTCCCAGCCCAACTGGTGTAGCGGCCTCCCTTCACATTACCAAATTTCTTTGTTCGGGCCTGACAAACTCCACTGGCCTCACCCTAATGAGTCCCTGAGAGCTCTACCCACCCAAAGGTGTGTGAGCACCCAGAAGATGGTAGCTAGACTTGGTCAACCCTGGGACATTTGCTGAGTGGCCTCAGAGCTGAGTTTGAACTTATATCAATATGGTGAATGCCATACCACTACCTGGTGACTCATTGAGAACTTACCTCATGCAACTTAAGTATCCCCAGGGGCTCTTTCAGTGACTAAGCCTAACAGTCAGCTGGCAGGGGTAGGCAGGTGAAGGCAGATCTCAGGGTACCTTGGGACTTTGGCTGACCTGCCCTCAGGCCTGGTGCTGGTAAAAGCCATTGTTGGTGTGCAGCTTAGTCCTTTCTGTGCACACCCAGGCCTAGAAAAGGCAGCCACAAACTTTGGATCTCTTTGTAGCTCTAAGTAGGTTGCCCAGGGCCAGTCACAGGCAGAGTCTGACATTGGCCTGCACTAGAGTCCCTTCCAAGAGGCCCCAGAACCAACATACCCAGTGGCAGGCCTCAGACATCATCAGAGCAGAATTCAATTAGCTTCACAAGCAGTATATCCATAGGGAAATCTCAGCAGACATTAGATACTGCTTAGACAAATTCAGCTTCATGTCATCAGCACCTGCACAGTGACTCATATACTGTGGATGAGGTTGATTCTCACAGTCAGCCAGCCTGAGGGCTGACCTCAAAGCACGAATAGGCCAATAGAAATTACATATAACCAAGACTCAATTATAACAGGGATGTCCACATAACCCACACGAGAAGCATTCCTGGAGCAACTAGCTCAGGTAATCAAAAAGAGTGTGCCCATGCTTCCCACAGAACACCTACTACATAAGTCACCCTACCAATTCTAAGGGTCATAGCAGATACACATAATAAATACAAGCAAATACAAAGAGGTAACCAAAATGGGGAGACAAAGAAACATGCCCCAAAAGAAGGACAAGAGAAATCTCCAGAAAAAAGAAATGGAGGCAAGCAATTTATCAGATATAGAGTTTTGAAAAATTTAGTTATAAGGATGCTCAAGGAACTTAGTGATAACAACCACAAGAAACTTAGTGAGAACTACAACAACATGAAAAAGGACATTGAAACCATTAAAAACAGCCAGTCATAAGTGAAGAATACAATATCCAAAGTAAACAATACAACAGGAGAAATAAAGAGTAGGTTGGATAAAGCAGAGAATGGGAGATGCGGGAAGAGACTGGACAAAAATCGTGCACCTATGGGTGAGGACAGTGGTTGGGGAGTGAGGGCGGATGGTGGGGCGGGAACTGGGAGGAGAGGAGTTATGGGGGGGGGAAGAGGAACAAATGTAATCTGAACAATAAAGATTTAATAAATTAAAAAAAAAAAAGAAGAAGATCAAATCAGCAATTTGTAATACAAGGTAGCTAAAAACACCCAAATAAGAGCAATACAAAATTAAAAATGAGAACAGTTTAAGAGACCTTTGGGACAATATGAAGCATAACAACATCCACATCACAGGGGTACCAGATTAAGAAGAGAGAGAGCAAGGAATCAAAACATATTTGAAAAAATAATGACTGAAGACATTACAATCCTAACCTGGTGAAGGAAAAAGACACACAAGCCCAGAAAGCACAGAGTCCCAAACCAGATGAACCCAAAGAGACCCATACCAAGACACATCATAATTAAAATGCCAAAGGTTAAAGTCAAAGAGAGAATCTTAAAAGCAACAAGAGAAAGACAGTTAATTAACTACAAGGTAATTCCTATAAGACTGTCAGCTGATTTCTCAACAGAAACATTTCAGACCAGAGTGATTTGGATAATATATTCAAAGTAATGAAAAGCAAGAACCTATAACCAAGACTACTTTATCCAGAAAGGCTATCATTTAAAATTGAAAGAGAAATAAAGAGCTTCCCAGACCAGAAAAAACTAAAGGAGTTCATTACCACCAAACCAGTACTATTTTTACTAATAATAGAGGAATATGCAAATTGTCCAGAATGCCATCACAGTAACAGTAACAACCGAACAGCAGACTGTGTGGGGCGACAAGGCCAGTGGGGGGGGTTAGTGAGGGACAACCAAACGACTGAACAGCAGGCTGCATGGAGCGACCAGGCCAGCGGGGGGGGCAGTTGGGGTGACCAGGCCAGCTGCGGGGGCAGTTGGGGGCAACCAGGCCAGCAGAGGGAAGAAGTTGGGGGCTACCAGGCCAGTGAAGGGAGGCAGTTAGGGGTGACCAGACAGGCAGTGGGGGGTAGTTAGGGGCAATCAGGCCAGCAGGCAAAGGCTGTTATGGGTGATCAGACTGGCAGGGGGGCAGTTGAGGGCGATCAGGCAGGCAGGCAAGTGAGCAGTTAGGAGCCAGCAGTCCAAGATTTTGAGAGGATGTCTGACTGCCAGTTTAGGCTCAACCCGGGACCCAGGCTTCCCTTGCAGGCCCAGAGTCATCCGGAAGGATGTCCAGTCTAATTAGCATATTACACTTTTATTATTTTAGATGTTACCCAATAAACTCAATAAAAAAAGATAGGAAACAGGGAGATCCAGTAAACCCTCCACCCAGTTTCCCAATAGTAACACATTTTATACCTGTAGTTCAAGATCACAACCAGAAATTGACATTGATACAACATCATTATTCACTAAAGGCCCAGTGCACGAATTTGTGCACAGGGGGCAGGAGGGAAGGGACTACGGAGGGTTGGCCGGCAGGCCCCTATCTAGTTGTGTAGATGTGCTGAGGTAGCGGCAAGCAAAGACCACAGACAGAGCGCCCAGAATGGCCTGAACACCAGCTACGCTCTGAGGTGGAAATACAGCTCTACTTTGCTGCCCATGCTCAGGCCGCCTCACTCTCCCCGGGACGAAGTTGCTGATAGACAGACAGGTCAGGTCGTCTCTCCTACCTCAGCTGCACATTTTCTTGGGACTCCGCCCCCAAGCATGATAGATAGCTGACTTCGGCCAATGGTGGCACACTGCCATAGGAGCACTAGCCAATCAGTGGTTGGGAGCCCATAAAGGCATGGAGGAGAACTAGAAGTGGCTGATGGGGGCAGAAGGGCGAGTGGCACACATGGTGTGGTAGCAGAGGTAAGATGGTGGTGGTGCTTACTTTACATCTTTGCAGTTAGGTTGCTGCCTTTCCCCTTCTGCCCCCTCCGAGCTACTACTCTGTCTCAATCAGTGTCAGGATCACTCTCCTCCTACAAGCTTCCCGGACCCAGATTCTCCGGTGCCCGGAACCTTAGCCAGGGGAAGGGACTAGCCAGGGGGAGGGACGTGGGAGGTTGGCCAGCACAGGAGGTTGGCTGTGGGAGCACACTGACCACCAGGGGGCAGCTCCTGCATTGAGTGTCTGCCCACTGTTGGTCAGTGCACTTCATAGCAACTGGTCAACCAGTCATTCTGGTCATTCGGTCGTAACGGTTGCTAAGGTTTTTATCCTGTACTAGAGGCCCAATGCATGAAATTTCTGCATGAGGGGGGGTCCCTCAGCTCGGCCTGTATCCTCTCCAATCGGGAACCCCTCAGGGGACATCCCTCTACCAAGCAGGCGAAGCACCTCCGAGCAGACCTGCCTCTGACAGACGGCACCTTGAGGTCTTCTCTCTTGAAGTGGGGCTGACCTCTGAATTCCAAGGCTAAGGCCGAAAAGGCGCGGGGCTGCAGCCCTGCCCACCCCACCATGCCACTTGGGGCTCTGTCTGGCGCAGGGCCTTGCCCTCCTGGCTCACTTCCCCTCCGGTCAGCGGTCAGCGGCCCAGTGCCTTGCACACCATGGCCCACCTGCTGGTGCTGCTGGGCGCAGTGAGCAGGGTAAGAGCCCATGTTGGGCCTCACACCTCCTGGCTCCTGAGGAGTCGGACATCCCTCTCGCAATCTGGGAACACTGGCTCCTAACTGCTCACTTACCTGCCTGCCTAATTGCCCCTAACCACTCTGCCTGACTGCTTGATGTCCCTAATTGCTTCCCTGTCAGCCTGGTCACCCCCACCTGCCTTCCCCTGCTGGCCTGATAACCCCTAACCACCTCTGCCTCGGCTTCCACCACTGTGGCTTTGTCTGGAAGGATGTCCGGATGGATGTCCAGAAGATGCCCAGTCTAATTAGAATATTACCCTTTTATTAGTATGGATAATAAAAGACCAGAGACCGTAACAGTGTTACGACCATAACAACTGTTAGACCAGAACGACCATGGCCCCTTGCTGGGCTGGCCCCGCCCCCCAGCAAGTGGTTAGGGGTGATCAGGCAGGCAGGCAGAGTGGTTAGGGGTGATCAGGCAGGCAGACCAGTGGTTAGGAGTGATCAGATAGGCAGGCAAGTGGTTAGGGGTGATCTGGCAGGCAGGCAGAGGTGGTTAGGGGCAATCAGGCAGGCAGGCAGAGGCAGTTAGGGGAGATCAGGCAGGCAGGTGAGCAGTTAGGGGAGGCAGGAAGAGTGGTTAGGGGCGATCAGGCAGGCAGGCAGGTGAACAGTTAGGAGCCAGCAGTCCCAGATCGTGAGAGGGATGTCTGAGGGGTCCCGGATTGGAGAGGGTGCAGGCCAGACTGAGAGACACCTCCCTACCCCCCGTGTATGAATTTTGTGCACCGGGCCTCTAGTATATATAGAAAAAGCCAGAGACCGTAATGCCGTCACAACCATAATGACCTAACGACTGGTCGCTACGACACCCACTGCGGTCAGTGAACCGGCGTGATCCAGGCTGGATCGCCCCTAACATCCCGATCAGGGCGGGGCCAGCCAGCCAACTGCCTTGGCTGGCAGAAATTTGGGGTCCAGGGACCTTGGAGTTGCTCAATCTCAGTCTCGGGCAGTTGCGTGGGCAAAGCTCTCCTTTGGCAGAAGTGGATCCAGGATCAGGGCACTGGATCAGGGCATCGGGGATGGGGCGGGGAGGCTTTCCTGGTGGCCACAGTAGTCCCCGCGGGCCACGCACAGCACCTGGGCATCTGGCCCCGGTTGGAACAGTGGCAAGAATAGGGGCCGCAGGGTGCAGGGGGCAACAGCACACAGGAGCCAGGAGGTGTGAGGCCCAACATGGGCTCTTACCCTGCTCACTGCGCCCAGCAGCACCAGCAGGTGGGCCATGGTGTGCAAGGCACTGGGCCGCTGACCGCTGACCGGAGGGGAAGTGAGCCAGGAGGGCAAGGCCCTGCGCCAGACAGAGCCCCAAGTGGCATGGTGGGGTGGGCAGGGCTGCAGCCCCGCGCCTTTTCGGCCTTAGCCTTGGAATTCAGAGGTCAGCCCCACTTCAAGAGAGAAGACCTCAAGGTGCCGTCTGTCAGAGGCAGGTCTGCTCGGAGGTGCTTCGCCTGCTTGGTAGACGGCCTGTGCCTCCCGACCTGGCTGAGCACTAGAGCAAGAGCCCTGAGAACAGGGACCTCCTTCGCCCAGTAGCCTCAGCCCTAGCGATGGAGGCATCCTAAATCACGGCTACATTGGCAAGAACCTAACCATGTGCCAGGAGCTGTGCTCAAGGCTCGGCACGTGTCACCTCGTGGAATCCGGTGACTGAGACAGTGGAGATCCACGTCCACTCATCATGCTCCTTTCTCCGGGGTAGAGCGCGCTGGCTCCTGAGCTAGGAGAGAGCGCAGCAGCTAGAATCTGGACTCACCTCCCTCCCTGGCCGTTAAAGGCAGTCTGTGACGGATTCTGGCCATGGAATAGAAATGAACTGCTCTATGGGGATGCCGGAAAGAGCCCTCTTTAGTCCTGCCCCCCAACCCCTGCTTCCTTCCTGGGGCCAGGCTGCAATGCTGATGTGATGGCTGGAACTTTTCAACCAACTTGGCCCATGAGGCAACCTGGAGGATGAAAGCGACACTTATGGGTGTGAAGCAGAAAGAGAGGGGCCTATGCACGCAGACACCGCGGGAGGCCTTTCCAGTGCCGGACTGCCTGGCTCCAGACACCTCTAACCCACTGAGATTCTGGGATTTCATCACTGCAGTTAACTTAACCCAAAACATTAAAAATCACTGAAGGTAGTCAAGGAGGTTCAAAGTTGACTGCTGAGTTTTCCATTCCTCTGAAATGATGGTATTGGGGGCCTGCACGGAGGAGCACCCCGAACTAACCCGGCGAGAGCTCCTCCTCTCACGGTGGGAAGTGATGGCTGGACATCAAGCCGTGGGCAGTGAGGGGCGTCCTGCAGACCTGCTCCTCTTGCCCTCTCTCTGCTGCCCACGGCAAACAAAAGCAAAGACGACCTCAGCACAACCTTGAAGGGAAAAGAAAAGATGTCTAAACACCCCCTTCAGCAGACTGCTTTTATCTACTAAGAAATTAACCACCATTCATTACGATGGTGACAATTACACAATGCATAAAATATACTATGCAGATAAAGTATGCAATTAAATAATTATCCGTTTTCATGAGCTCTGAGGGGATCATTCTAGGATAATGACCAGGTTAATAATTTGTCAAATTAGCCTTCCTCATCTCTATGCCCATTGCTAGGGCTTCACCTTCCAGGACCTCAGTGTGCCTCACCTGTCAAATGAGGGGCTTGGGAACGATGCTCGAAGGAGCCTTGGACCTCGGGGACCCCACAGTGAAGCCACAGCTACTCAGGGCCCCGGGAGAGAGGGGCCATTTCCTCCGGGATGTGGGATTTGACCTGGAAAATTGAGGCCGATGTTTAGCATAATGTATGTTATTTTTGTCTCCTTGAGATGCATAAACTTTTTATTCCAACATTCAAAACAAGCTCCCTACAGCGAAGTGATTGAAATGGCTCATCCCAGCCTTCCCTGGGTTAGGGCGCCTGTGTGACATGGGAGTGAACAGAAGAGGCTGCCTGTGGTGGGGTGACCATGCCCCTTCGCTGCCAATTCACTGTCCCCAGGGCTGAGAGCAGCAATGTGGTGGCACTTCTGAAACCCACGCACAGCACAGGGAGAAGTGCTGAATTCAGGACCAGAAAATCGAGAAAGGTAAACATTTTCGTCTGTCTTATCTGCTTACCAGATTCACACACTTGGTTTTGCCTAAAATGCAAGTACGGAGGCTGAGATCATGTAACAAACTATCAAGGGCATCTCAGGGCAACTTCCCTGCAGCCCTGGGCAGCATCCCCGGGCTCTGTCCTCTGTGCTCGGCCCGGTCCCAGGAGGCTTCGTGGGCTGGCAAAGCTACTGAGTCGAGTCATGGTGTGGAGAGCAGGGCCTTCCCTCCACTCTGGGGGTCCTGGCACTCAAGGCCAAGTTTGATGAGCCCCTGTCCTTCCTCTGTGATCAGTGATAACCTTCCACCCCATGCTGGCCTAGGTTGGGGACCTGGGGAAAGGCCTTGAAAGAGAAAACCTACCTGTCTCCCTTGGGTGTTAAAGGATGAACTTGATTCTGTACCAGGAGCCAGAGAAGCGCTCCCTACTGTGCCTCACCGTCCCTAAGCAGAATTACACGAGAGACAGCCAGGGTGGGATTCTGGCGTTAGGGACCTTCCAAGTCTAGTTCCACCGTTTACTTCACTGTTGCAGCCTTGGTTTTCTCTGTGTGAAATGGGAATTTTCTATCTGTGTTAAAAAACATCCATTAGAAACCTATGTTCCAGGTACTGAGCTGGTGTCAAGGGAGCTCATGATGAACAAAACTGCAGGGGATGTGCTGCCCAGAACCCCCAGGAGAAAGGACTTGCTGCCCCAGCTGGTAGGGGTGCTGTGTGGTGAGGGGGGGCGGGCACTAGCTTTCAGCCACCCCAGGTGGTGTCAGCACAGAGCCATCTGGCCCAAGGTCCCAGCCTTCCCAGGCAGCCCTGTTCAATGAGTGATCAAAGCTAAAGGATGAAGAACTAACCATCTCAACCCCACTCAGGACACCTCTGAAGGACCACGCCAGCCCCAAGCTCCCAGGTGTAGGAGGGCTCACAGCTGATTCACCCTCTGCCCACCAGCTCCCTCCTATAGGGGCTGGTCCGCAGGGACCTCCTTCATAGAACACTGCCAGCCAAACCCAGCCTGCGACAGAGCAGCCCTCCCTCTCTCGGAATCAACTTGGGGAAAGAAATGACAAAGGCATGTTGTGCGTGCTAGTGAGAAGAGTAGATGCGACGTGTGTGCACGTACCTCGGTGCACAGAGCTGCTGCGGGAGCCGTGGGTCGCTTTTCATTCTAACGGTGCGAGGAGACGCCGCTGCGATGGTGAAGCACCTCTCACTGCTTGGAAGAAAAGTTGTCAATTACCACCCCTTCCCTGTCTTCAAAAGCCCATTTCCAGCAGCCTGCACGGGATGACCGCCCAGACAGGAGAGGCACTGCCAGCTCCCCAAGGAAATCTCGCGGCTTCCACCTGCCGAGCGAGCGTCTATATTAGTGCCAGCCCAATTTCAGAGGCACATAAAGGAGAGCGCTGCATGACCCCGAGCTCAGCTGACAAGGTCCCCAGTTCCTCGGGGCTGTAGCCAACTGCAGAGGCAGACCCCTTGGCTGCAAACCACTAGCGAACTCCTCCTCGCTCCAGGCTTAATTAGTTTTCATTGCGATATTAACGATCCCAACAAACCATTTCAACTTTCCTGCTGCACAGCGGGAGTTCTCGGATTCAGCGCTCGGTCCCTTTATAAGGAAATCCCGCACGCACCCTCCTGCCCGCCTGCCCCATCGAGAGGGAATAAGATCGCATCCTTATTTTGCTTATCACTTTGGCCGGCCAGGGACAGCAGCTTTAATAATTTTGAAACTGGGAGCATTAAAGGCATCACAAACTGTCATACAAATAACATATAATATAACCCCAGGATTTTAATTACAGTGACTAATATATGTACCAATCCCAAAACCTCTATAGTGCCATCAGGCCACACGCACGGACATTACTGGGAGGTTTAAAATGTACACAAGATGTGTCTTTAGTTGATCCATGACTTTCCAGATCCAGAGTTCTCACCTGGGACTCAGAAGTCATTCGCTGGGCACTTTGGAGCACCAGCCAGAGGCAGCACTGTGTCCATTAGCAACTATGACAGATCATTGAACACCGCGACCTGTCCAGGCCGGTTCGTGCTGAGGCAGGCTGGGCTGCATGACAGAGAATTCGGCCTCTTCTGGTGGGTTCCATTGTCTCTTTATTTTCTCTGCCTCTCCAACAGAGAGAGAAGCAACAGAAAACTGACGAGTGATGGGACCATGCCCACCTGCTTCAGAAGCCCTGCAGCAGCCACAGCAGCTGCAGCAGCTGCAGTGGAGCGCGAGCTGGAGCACATGAGATGCCACTGGAGCCTGGTGCATGTCCTTCCAGGCAGAGAACTGGTTCTGGTGAAAGTACCTGGTGATGACTAATAGAAACTGGCTAAGTCCCCCACAGGGCCTCTCCAAAGAAAGGCCAGCAGCCTCAGCTCCAAGTCCAAGGACATGCGTGTGATACCATTTGCAACAGCATGGATGGACCTGGAGAGCATTATGCTAAGTGAAATAAGCCAGTCAGAGAAAGATAAATATCACATGATCTCACTCATTTGTGGAATATAATGAACAACACAAACTGATGAACAAAAA
>NW_005353340.1:545204-547076 GCF_000412655.1 Myotis brandtii
CAAACCGGTTTCGGCAACAAAGAAAATTTTTAAAAAATCATCCAAAGCCTCAATTACCACAGGCAGCCGGGGACAGAGGGGACAGGCCCAGGGATCTGAGCGACTCCAGAGCTCCTGTTCCCTCCATGCACCGTGGAATTACACTTGGGGAATTTCTCTCAGCAAAAAGCATGACACAGTGACAGCTGACCAGACTTTGTGAGTGTCGTAGTGGCCAAGTGCCAAGCTACAAATCATGCCAAATCACCACGAAAGCCAAAATGACGAGTGCCTTTGTGTGGTCTGCACACTCCAGCTGTCTTAGCTCAACCGGATCTATTGACGAGTCACTAATCCAGCTGATAGCTGACCCACAGGTCCAGCCGAGCAGGAGATGACACACAGCTTCCTCCCAAGGCCTGTGAACCTGCGGGTGCTGGTTCACTGTTAGAGGTGCATGCAGAATCAGCGTGATCCACCTGGCCCTGGGCGCCCCATTTGCGATCCTCTCTGGCAAATCTCCTTTCTTGGGCTTCCTCATTTGACCCACCTGGCCATGGCCATCCCAGTAAATTTCATTTGTGACAACAAGTTGCAGTGGGCTGACTGGTGGCCCCCGAAAGATGTGTCTACGCCCTAACCCATGGACCCTGTGCGTGTGGCCTTATTGAGAAAAGGTCTCAGCAGAGAGAATTAAGGATCTTGTGATAGGATCGTCCTGGAGTATCCCAGTGCCCCAAACCCAATGGCAGGTGTCGGGTTATAGGAGAAGGTAGATGGACATTTGAGACAGGCAGTAGGGGAGGAGGCAATGTGACCACACAGGCAGGTGCCTATGGTGTGTCTACAAGCCAAGAACCAACAGGGCCACTGGAAAAGGCGATGGAAGACCCACCCCGAGCGCCTTCAGAAGGAGAGCGGCTCTGCCCACACCTTGATTTCAGACGTCTGGCCTCCAGACTGTGAAGAATAAATTTCTGTTGTTTTAGGTCTCCCCATGTGCGGTAATATCTTAGGGCATGTGAACCCTGAGGCAGGGGAAGGGGGAATGCGGGGTAGGGTGGGGGAGACACTTACTAAAAAGGGCTCCTGGTGGCTAACTGGGCCCAAATTTTTTATTAAATTTATTGGGGTGACATTGGTTAAGGTGTACAATTCTATAATGCATCATCTGTGTATTGTATTGTGTGTTCATCAGCCCAAGTCAAGTCTCCTTCCATCACCATTCATGCCCCTTTACCCTCTTCTACCTGGAGTACCCCCAACCCTTTCCTTCCGGTAGTCAGTATACTGTTGTCTCTCTATGGGTTGTTGTTTTTTGCTTTTATTTTTGCTTAATATCTTCACTTTTTTTCACCCAGTCTCCCTATACCCTCCCCTCTGGCTTGTAGACACACCACGAAGGCACCTGCCTGTGTGGTCACATTGCCTCCTCCCCTACTGCCTGTCTCAAATGTCCATCTACCTTCTCCTATAACCCGACACCTGCCATTGGGTTGGGGGCCACCGGGATACTCCAGGACAATCCTATCACAATCTGTTCTCTGTATCAATTAGTCCGTTTCTATTTTGTTTGTTCATTTATTTGTTCTTTAGATTCCACATGAGTGAGATCATGTGATACTTGTCTTTCTCTGACTGGCTTATTTCACTTAGCGTGATACTCCCCAGGTCCCTCCATGCTGTTGCAAAGGGTAAAACTTCCTTCTTTTCCACAGCCGAGGAGTAGTACAGTGGGGCCTTGACTTACGAGTGTCCCGACTAAAGAGTTTTTTGAGATACGAGCCGCCTCTTGGCCAATTTTTTGCTTTGAGTTGCGAGCTAAAATTCGGGTTACGAGCCAGCTTCAGATACCCCACCACTAGTTGGCGCAGCGAACGTCACAGTGAACGC
>NW_005353340.1:547217-549318 GCF_000412655.1 Myotis brandtii
CAGATTTTTATCCTCTCATCTACTGATGGGCACTTGGGCTGCTTCCAAAGCTTGGCTATTTTAAATAACACTGCAATGAACATAGGGGTGCTCCTTTTTTTATTTTTTCTGGAAACTCTATATTGCTTTCCACAGTGGCTGCACCAGTTTGCATTCCTACAAACAGTGCACAAAGGTTCCTTTTTCTCCACATCTTCGCCAACGCTTGATGTCTGTTGATTTATTGATGATAGGCATTCTGACAAGTGTGAGACTCGAATTTTAAAAAAAGCAGAGCCTAGCAGCCATTTCTGCCCCCGGGCCTCTCACCTAAACTGCACTTCAGGAAGAAGCATGCGCTGAACTGCCTGCCGGCCTGCACTGTGTTCCTGGCATCGGAGCCAACTCTTATAAAGGTTTCCTGGAATCCAATTCCAACCAATAGGACTGAGGCTTTCCCCATCCAGTCGGAGCTGCACAGCTCCAGCCAATTAGAGCTGCTCTATTTTAACCAATCAGGACTGTGGCTTTTGGACCAATAGAACTGTGAGGATTTGGATTCCTCATTTGCATGAGGACAAAACCAACCAGAGAGCAGGGCGGGGACTCCTGTCCCTGAAAGCCAGCTCCCTGATGGCTCCAGGAGCACACTTTCCCTTTCCACGGGAAACAGGGGAGGCACCCTCAGGCTGAGCTGAAACACAAAAAAAGAATTTCGCCAGACCAGACCAGCACAGAACAAAGACAGGCCTGGAGCAGAGCAGAGCTGTCTAGCAGGAGAGGGGCCGGCCCCAGGGCCCCACCGCTGCCTCCCAGCCTGCTGGGCCACAGTGAGCTGCTTGCACTGAATAAACTTTCCTCCTTCGCTGCACCCCAAATTGGGGATTCCTGTTGGTGTTGAATTAGCACCAATGACCACTGGTTGACAAGCAGCTGCAGGAAAGTAACACACAAGCTAACTAGTGTTCCTAACTGTTGGGCATGAGTTACTATTTGCAGGAGAATTTGTGATCTCATCCCTCAGGCCCACGAGCCTGCTGCCGGGTCCTGCTCTGCCCTTGGCTGGAAAGAAAATCCTGAGGTTGCATCTGCCTCTTGGGTGTGGAGCTCTGGGCCAGAGCAAGATGAGAAATGGGCCTATTTATAAACGAATGGGGCACGGGGTCGGCTGAGGGCCTCACCAAGGTCAGGCACCCAGTCCTTGGAGGCAGGAGCATTGCAGAGAAGAGCAGTGAGAGAGGAGGCTGCAGGAGCCGGGGAGCCGGAGGCCTTTGGGACCCGCGGGCCATGTCCAGTTCTGAGCAGCCTGAGGCAGGAATGTTCAGCTGGCTTCCGAGTCAGCTGGTACTGAGGGCGAGAGCAGGCCTGGCGGTGGGAGCGAATTCCTTCCCACTGCCTCGCTGCCACTCCGAGAAGGGAGCAGGAGTGCCCAGGGCAGTGGGTGCAGCCTGCATCCTGCTGCAAGTAGTTGTGCCCCCCATGCACCTGCCACCTCGAGGGGGCGCTGTCACAGGGGGTGGGCTCTGCACTCTCCTGTTTTTCTCGGTAAAGACCATCTCTGGGCAGGGCCCGGCCAGAGAGACTCACTGGCGGTAGCTCAGCCCAGGCTGTCCCATGGGAGGCAGGAAGCCGTGTAGCCATGCCAGGGATTGGGTGACACAAACTGCTGATCCATGGCTTATTGGACCCAGGTCCATTCTCAGCCTGTCTGATGCTGGGCACAGCTGTCCAGAGGAAGTCACGGTCCCAGGCTGCCTTCCCAGGCCCCTCCCACCAGCCTGTGCCTGAGAGATTCCTGCTCTCCTGCACCGGGGTCCCGCCAGCCCGCAGAAGGCTTTCCTCGATGGCGGGAGCAGCCTCTGACCCAGCCTCCTCCTCCGCTTCTGTGCCCACATCACATCCCTGAGTCCTGTGCCTCTTCAGGCCCTTCTCCCCGTGGGAGTGAAGTAGCTGCAGCAGGAAGAGTGGGGGCAGACGCAACTGTGGGTCAGAAGGCACAGCGTTAGGGAGTCGAATCCTGCTCCACCCTCTTTCTCTCTGAGCCCGTGGGAATAACACGGCCTACTTTGCCACCGCTGGGAGGTGAGATAGGACAGTATGTGCGACTGAAGCTTCAATCCCC
>NW_005353340.1:550753-551165 GCF_000412655.1 Myotis brandtii
TAGGTTTGGAGCCTGGCCTTTTCTCACAACCTTGAGAAACAGACACCACACCCTCACATCCAAACATCCAGGGAAAGTGCCACCATCCATGCGGGTGCCCAGCCCAGCCCTCACTCCCTCCGAGCCCCAAGATCCAGCACCTCACATGCCCTGCACCGAAACTGAGCCAACGAGCCAACAACAGGCCTCTCCCCGGTGCACGTGCACACACACACACACTCCCCCGCTGCTCGATGCTCAGGGCCAGACCCTCCTGCCCTGACTCAGGGTTGTATAGCCTCCCAGAGGCTGCTCCCCTTTGCTCCCGCCCTCCAGCCTCTCCTGCACCAGCTCTCGGTCTCCTCCCAAAGGCAGGAGGGGCAGTTGTGTGGAGCTGGACCCTGCCCCCTCTACCCCCCCACCCCACCCCCCG
>NW_005353340.1:551325-552531 GCF_000412655.1 Myotis brandtii
CACACACACACTCACACACACACACACGCACGCACACACACACTCACACTCACACACATACACACTAACACAAACACACACTCACACACACTCTCACACACACTCTAATGGACACCTCCATCTCCACAGCAGGGAAAGAGCAAGGCCGAAGGGGGGGGGCTTGCCCTCCACGGGGACAAGACCCTCCATTGTGAATGCTCCTCCCAGACCATCTGTCAGCAGGCGCAGCCCCGCCAGGCCACGTGGGAGAGCAGCGGGGAGAACGTCTGTAGGAGGTCCTGCTCTGGCTTGAGGGTTTCATTGGGGCTGCGGCCAGCCAGGCGAGATGTGGGCATGGAGCTGCAGCTCAGCGCTGGCCAGGATACGCTCCCCATCCTCCCCGGCAAGCCCCGGGCGCTGGCTGTGGAAGAAGCGTGTCGGTCTTGGCTGAGCCAGTGCGTCCGGCCACCCCTGAGGGCCATGGAGGCTCCCGGCATCGCGAGCCCCCAGGAAGGGAATGCTCAGCCCTCACAGAACTGCTGCTGGGAGCAGGCGGGTCCTCACAGCACAGGCCGAGTCCCAACACCTACCACCTGGAGCTCAGCTAGAGGCAGGTGCTCCAGCCGCACCCCAGATCCTATTTAAACCAGCCCCACCCCCATGACTTCGACGCCCACCAGATCCTCACAGCCATCCCCTGTGTTGCTCCTGGACGTCCCCTCTCCTGTGGGCACCGGGCTCCACCACGCAGCTGCCCAGGAGCGGAAAGGCAGGCAGCGAGCTCCGGGGTCGAGCGGCCTCCCTCTGACCTGTCACATTGCTACACCACAGAGCCTGCCACAAAGGGGAGAGGCAGGATTGGAGCTCAGACCAGTTGCAGGTGTGGAGAGACAGAAATCAGTGTGCGCTGAGAATAACCTGGGGGATTATGAGGGCCAACACTCCCGCCCACAGTAGGACAGGGGCCAGTCAGCTAGCCAGGCCCTCAGGGGCGCCTTGCCCGGCTCCATTTCATCCACAAGCTCTTCCCATGAACCAATCAGATTTGCAAAGCAGGGCAGAGCCACATTGCTGGTAGGACTGCACCTGAGCCTCTCTGCAGCTCTGTCACACAAGATGGTCAAGCACCCGGGAGGGTGCTGTGGTTTGTGCCCCATAGGCCTCTGGGAGGAGGCCTCTCACCCCGGGGTCCTCGGGAAAGGAGAGAAGCCCAGAGCAGTCAGGACC
>NW_005353340.1:552768-560477 GCF_000412655.1 Myotis brandtii
TTGTTGACACCTGAGGTGTCTGGTGGGATAGACAGTAGAAACCCCTGGGAAGGGTGGGGGCTCTTGCCTGCCACACTGCCCTGGGCTCCCGTTAGCGCTAAGCTCCAAGCCCCCGGGGGAAGAGACTGCAGCAGGGTGGGGTGCTCGTCTCCTGGGAGGGACAGATCTGAGGCTGAGGTCCAGGGGCCTGCCCCTAAAAGGGACCGGACCTGGAAGGACAGACAGTAGAGAGCCAGTGTCATCCAACGAAGTTCATTAAAACAAAAATTTAATGATGACTTCCATGTATATAAAAAGATGTTCAGACAAATTAAATATGCTTTGGCCAAATGCCTAAGTGAGAACCCGGCGCGGCTCTCTGCAGCCTGGGAACCTGGGGCTGCACTTCCTACGCCCTGGCTTCCTGGCTGCAGTGGCTGAATGCTGTCCCCAACAAAGATCTGCAACATCCTAACCCCAGAACCTGTGACTGTGACCTGATTTGGAAAGAGTCTTTGCAGATGTGACTCAGGCCCTAAAGCTGGGGAGGTCGTTCTAATTACCCAGCTGGGCCCGAAGGCCGGGGCAGTGCCTGTTTAGAGGCAGCAAGTCGGTGTGAAGACAGAGCAGAGACTGGAGTGGTGTGGCCACAGCCAAGAAGCTCCTGGAGCCGCCAGCACTGTGGGAGGCAAGGAGGTGTGCCCAGCAGAGCCTTTGCGGCAGCTCCTCAGGCAGGGCCTAGGTCTCGCACCCGGGCCTTCGGAACTGTAGGGCCGCTGTCACGTTCAAGCCTCAGCTGGAGGTGATGTGGTACAGCAGGCGCAGGAGCCTGTACACTGGCCTATGAAACAGGTCAGTTACGTCTGCCTTTCACAGTTATAAGTCACAGAGGACTGGAGAAGAAGTGTGCGTGAACGAAACTGTGTAGAGACCATCACAGGGCCCGTGCAGCTCGTGTGCATTCACACAAAGGACTGCACGCAGCTCGCGGGGCAGCGTGGACCATCCTTCACAATGAGGCAATGCTCACGTTATACTGTCAGGCCGTGAAATCAGAGCACCAGAATATTACGTTGTCAATGCACAGGAATCTAATTATGTTGTGTGTGTTTTTTAAAATTTAAATTCTTTATTGTTTAAAGTATTACATAAGTCTCCTTTTTCCCCTATTGATCTCTCCCCAGCCACTCCCACCCCCCAGCACATGCCCTCACCCCCCTACTGTCTTATGTCCATTGATTATGCTCATATACATGCATACAAGTCCTTTGGTTGATCACTTATAATTCTGTTTTTAAAAGTATGCCCAAAAAGAAAAAGAACATTGATCATCTCTGGACCATATGAATCATGTTATCTATTTTCTTCCTTGTCATTTTTTATATTTTCTAAGTTTTTCTCATTGAGTATTACTTTTACTATCAGAAAAATAAGATGGTGTTCTGAAAATTTCTTTCAGCAAATCTATATATATATATATATAAAAGCCTAAGTGACCGAACAACCAAACAACTGTTCAACCAGTTGCTATGACACACACTGACCACCAGGGGCAGACGCTCAACGCACAGGATTGGGCTCCCTCTGTCTGAATCGGGCCTGTGGAGATTGGGCCGAAACCGGCTATCCGACATCCCCCAAAAGGTCCCAGATTGCGAGAGGGCGCAGGCCAGGCCGAGGGACCCTAGTATCACATAATTATGTGAGAGCCACGGGAAACCCACTTTCTTTCTTTTTTTTTCTTTTTTTTTAAATCCTCACCCGAGAATATTTTTCCATTGATTTTTTTTGAGCAAGTGGAAGAGAGAAGGAAGGACAGAAAGAAATATTGATATGAGAGAAACACATCATTGGTTGCTTCCTGCACACACCCCAACCAGGGCCTGGGCCTGGGAGGAGCCTGCAACCGAGGTACGTTCCCTTGTCCGGACTCGAACCCGGGGCCCTCAGTCCGCAGGCTGACTATCCACTGAGCCACACCGGCTAGGGGCGCCACTTTCTACCTGCATCTCATGTGACCCTTGCAGCAGCCCCACAAGCAGCCCCCTGAGCAGCCCCACTGTTAGTTATTTTGTAGGTGACAACATTAGGCACCGGGAATGGTCGCCGGTCACAGAGCCAGCCTGTGGCCGAGCCTGAGAGGGGACGCCGCCTGGCCGCCTTCGGGGTCTTGCTCAGGAAGCCACACCCCTAGCCCACAGAGACAGCCAGGACTCCGTCCTGACCTCACCCCGGGCTCGGCTGTGTCCTTCAAGTCAGAATGACGGATCAAACTCGCAAGTGCCCTCCAGGCAGAGATAAATAACAGAGAGCAAGATCCTGGGGTGCCTGCTTCCCATTTTTAAATGGAGTGAAGAATAAATCATTTCTGCTAACTGTTTTTACCTGGCTGCAGGAAATGATGCATCGCCATCTTTTAAAAGAAAATTAAGCCTTTAATTCCATGGCACATGTAATAAAATGGCACTTCAGCGCTCTGCCCTGAATATATAGCCCGTCGCGTCCTAATTTACTATTTCAACACTGCCTGCACTGTTCCGGAGTTATTAATGTGGCAATATATTCCAGCGGATCCCAACCTCAGTTAACACAGTGATGGCCGTATGGGAGCCAAGGCGGTAGCGGCAGGAGGCAGGCCATATGCGGAGCCTGATGCGAGCAGAGCCTCAGCATCTGCCTCCGAAGGTGGCGAGTATGGAACCTGGGTCCCAGGTGAAGGTGCCTGACTCCGCCCTGAGGCTGGAGGAAACCCTTTCCCTCCCTCACCTGGACTCCAGCACCACTCCTCCTCCTCCAGGAATGCCCACAGGCCACGCTCTCTGTTCTAACTCTCTCGCCGCCCACCCGAGAGCTGCAGTGCTTTACACACACAGCGCTGCTTAGCACATGCACGTGCACGCGTGGGGCAGTCATTTCAAGGCTGGGAGCTGGCACATCCTGCTGTCCTTGAAGAGCAGGCCTTTATGACCGGGACCTGCCCGATGACCCCTGCAAAGATGTCCTGGGGCGAAGTTTCAACATAAGAAAAAGGATGGGGCTGGAGGCCTCTAGGCCCATGTTCGTCATCTTGTGCGCCTCTCTCCTCTCCGTGGCTCGTGCCGCCGTCCATGTGGCCACATGTGACTAGCAGCTGACCTCACAAGCCCCCTCACCGGCAGCAGTTGGAACAGCCACTGCACGTGTGCATCGCAGAAACTTCCTAACGGCTCAAAGGTACTGCTGGGGTCCCTGTATCCCCAGGGCGGCCTTGGGGACCAGCGGCCTTGGGGGGGGGGGGCACTGCATTCCACCGCCCAGGCTGCGAGCTGCACAAGCCCAGCGCTGCTGCTGGGGCAGACGATGCTCGGGGGTTCTCAGGTGAGACCTGCAGCAGCCCTGGCCCACCCGGCTCCAAGGGCGAGCCCCTCCCTCCTCCCTGCCCAGGCCTAGCCAGCCCCTCCGCCTCCAGTTTCCTCCTTAAGAACCTTCAGACCAACAAACCAGAGAACAACACAAATGACCATCGCTTGGTGAGAAGGGAGGAGGGGGCGTCAGACAGGTTGTGGCAACGCTGGCTCCGTAACCGCATGGCTCTGCTGCCTACGCGTGCCCTTGAGCTCATCACCTCACTGAGCCCCACATCCCAGCACACGGAGCTGCTCGGAGCTGTGTGGCGGGCTGATGGGAGACGGCAACGTGCATCAGTTCCTCTGGCACCGGGAGCCTCGCCTCAACGAACTCCACACACTCACTGTCCTCTGTTCCCCAGAGAGGCGAGCATGCAGTTACACATTCCTTCTTGCACTTGAGGCCACTGTAGCTCAGAGAGACCCCAGGCTGCCCGTGTTCTGACGCTGCAGGTATGACACGACAGGGTGACTTTCCGGCCTGCGAGGCAGCCACTTCCCAGGCCCTGGGGCAAAGCAGCCAGAGACTCCACACTGCCATGCTGGGGTCTCTCCAGCCCCACCACTCCCCGCTTGTCTTTCTCCAGGGGGTCTGTCCCTGTGCCTAAACTACAGGGGGAGGAGGATGAGACCCCTGAAAACAAAGTGTGTACCCCATAACTGAGCTGGCTGTGAAGTCGCAGTCTGATGCTGAGTCAGGAAACCCGGGACAGCGCTGCTTGCAGTCCCCCATAGATTTACTCCACCCAAGATGTTATCAGAAGCAGAGCCACTGGGCTGGGGAGCAGAGGGGGTGGCAGAGAGAACTCTCCCCCCGACCCCGTGCCACCCCAGCGGCACGCCCTGCTGAGTGCCGGAGGAGGTGCCCACTCCCCAACAACTTTGCTTACAATCAGGGAGGGCTTGTGGTTGGCCAGCTGCTCCATCCGAGCCGGATGGAGTTCAGGCAGGAGACGGGAGGTGTGCTGGCCGCCGCAGCCACAGAGCCGGGCTTGGCTCCCGCACTGCCGCTTCCCGGGGGTCTGTGCTGGGAAGGGGGCTCCGCGGCTCAGGGATCCCATCCCAGCGATGGTGCCCCCACTCAGGGAGTCTGTGCAAATATCCAATGAAATATAACATAAAGGGATGCAGCACCATAGATGCTGTCCTTGCTCTCCCCGCCCCCCCATCCTCATCATCCCACAGGCAGGGCCCGTCGCTATCCCCATCCTCCAGGTAAAGAAACCCAGCACAGTGTCAGAGAGAGCGGGACCAGGGTCTCCCTCCACCAGGCTTTCAGACACACCTATACTCCCTCTCTGCTTCGCCGTGTTACGTGGTCCAAGAAAATCGGGGTTGGGTGGGGTTGGTGCTCACTCCCAGAGCAGTCTCAGCTCGCTCTTTGATGTATCAGGACATCGGCTGGAGCCCTCCCGTCAGCAGCCCCACCGCTACTGGCTGCCGAGAGCATCTGAGCCCCGATTTTACAGGAGCCTTATTTTCCTGAGCAATTGCCAGCCTCCATTTCATGATCTCATCCCAAAGCTGAGGAAGAAGAGTGATGGAAGGCGGCTACAGATGCTCACCCCGCAAAACGCTGCATGGTCCGGCCACACCCGCATGGGCGCTGTGCGGGCGCAGCTGGGACAGAGGTGGCCAGAGCCCGGGCATCCTGCAGGACTCACCAAGGGGCCAGCTTCCTTTCCAGCGGATGGAGGCTCTGCTCTGGGCTGCATCAGTCTGGGGCTGGGACCTGCCTGCTGGGGGTGGGAGTGAAGCAAAGGGAAGGAGGGGAGAGCCTGCCTGGGAGCTGTCCTGCCGGTCATTCCTCTGGGATGTGAAAGGAAACAGAGACTCGGAGGTGGCATGGAGCCCACAGCAAGGAGGGGAGAGCCTGCCTGGGAGCTGAAAAGGAAGGAGAAGAGACAAAAAGAGGAGCCTTTATCCCACCTGAAGAACGCAGACAGGTGCGTGGCCCTTTTGCTTTCCTATTTCACCAGCTGTTGGAATTCCTGACCACTTTAAGTTTGTGACCTCACTCCCCTGTCCACATACTCCCTCCAGGCAGGGAAGACCATGTTAATGACTTCTCAACCTCCAACCCTCCAGAAAACATTGAATTCAAGCTGACCTCCTGAGGAAGCCCCTGCATTCCCTCTCCGGCCCCTGTACCTTGGGCCAGTGTCCCTTTTGATTTTGAGCCCAGGTCCAACCTGCCCCCTTGCAACCTGGGCAAAGATTCTCTAGCTTTATCCCCACCCTCCTCAACACACACTGCCTCCAAGGCTGGTGGAGAACAAGACCGGCCAAGAGACATGAAAAGATGCTCAGCATCACTAATTATCAGAGAAATGCAAATTAAAACACCAAGGAGGTATCACCTCACACCTGTCAGAATGGTTACCATTAATTAATCAACAAATGACAAGTGCTGGCCAGGATGTAGAGAAAAGAGTATTCTCATGCACTGCTGGTGGGAATGCAGACTGGTGCAGCCATTATGGAAAACAGTATGGTGTTTCCTCAAAAAATTACAGATGGAACTTCCATTTGACCCAGCGATCCCACTTCTGGGGATATATCCTAAAAACTGGAAACACCAATCGGAAAGGATATATGCACCCCTATGCTCATAGTAGCATCATTTACAATAGCTAAGATTTGGAAACAATCTGAGTGTCCACCAGTAGATGAGTGGGTAAAAAAGCTGTGGGACATTTATACCATGGAATACTATGCAGCTGTAAAAAAGAGGAATCTCCTGCCCTTTGGAACAGCATGGAGGGACCTGGAGACTATTATGCTAAGTGAAATAAGCCAATTGGATAAAGACAAATATCACATGATCTCACTTATTTGTAGAATCTAATGAACAAAATGAATTGACCAACAAAATAAGACCTGAAGCAGGGAGGCATGGAACAGACTGACATACCCCCATGTAGGAGCTGGGGGAACAAGGAGAGATAAGCCGAAGAACTTATATGTGTAGCCCATGGACATGGGCTACAGGGGATGAAGACCTCGGGGCGGGGGGGTGCAGGAGGGGGGCTGGGAGAAAAGGGTAAAGGGGGTAAAATTGAAGACATCTGCAATACTGTCAACAATGAAAATATATATTTTAAAAAATAAAATAAAATTTAAAGAGTAGCTGGGGGCCTGTGCTATGGAGTGTGTTCCCACTGGTGCCGCCTGCTAACAGGAAGGTTGCCGCCCCGCCTCCGCCCGGGCATGGCTGGAAAGATTCCTGCCCTCTCTGTTTGTCCCTGTGGCACTCAACCCTGGCCTCAGCCATCACCAGGGTGTTGCTGTGTACTTGAGGCCCCATTCCCACAGTTCCCACAGCAATGAGCCATAGAGAAGGCACAACCAATGCTGCCACAGAGGGTCCAATGGGCAGGCTCACTCGTTGCTGGTGGCAGAAGGAAACAACTGGGCAATAGAGCTCAATCATGTGCATCTCTGTCCAGTAATTCCATCCGCAAAGATAGCTTGAGGCAATAAGTGTAAATAAAAATAAGTCTTACCCATAACACCATTGTGGTAGCATTTTCTAAGGAGCTAAATGCATCAAAATTACATAATGTGGAATAGTAAGCCAGCTATAATAATAAAGCATAATATGCTCATTAGACCGGACATCCTTCCGGACAAAGCCAGGGCTGCAAAGGTAGCCCAGGTCCTGGATGCCTGCCAGTGGCCGGAGGGAAGCCCGGGTCCCAGGTGCCAGAGAGAAGCTGGTGCCGGCAGCCAGGGGAAGGAAGGCTACTCTTGCACGAATTTCATGCATCGGGCCTCTAGTTAAAAATAATGTTTTAGAAGAATTTATTACAAAGTGGAAATGTTTTTGTTGTAATATTTAATGACAAAACAAGGTTATAAAATTGTCCAGATGGTATGATCACAACTATGTCAATTTAAAAAATGAATGAATGAATGGCACATGGGACTCTGGGTAGAAGATCTTTTTTGTTGTTATTGTTAATCCTCACCCAAGGATATTTTCCCATTGATTTCCAGAGAGAGTGGAAGGGAGGGGGAGAGACAGAGAGAGAGAAACATGGATGTGAGAAAGTCACATTGATTAGTTGCCTCCTGTGTGCACCCCGACCAGGGCCAGAGATCGGGTCTGCCCTTGACCAAAATCAAACCCGGGATCCTTCAGTCTGAGGGCTGATGCTCTATCCACTGAGCCAAACTATCGAGGGCAGATCTTTTTATTATTCTTATTATTTAAATTAACAGACTTCATTTTTTTAGAGCAGTTTTAGGTTCACAGCAAAACTGAGCCAAGATTTCCCATATACTACCCCCGACACCCCAACACAAGCATAGTCTCCTCCATTATCAATATGCCTTGGTGGG
>NW_005353340.1:560661-573328 GCF_000412655.1 Myotis brandtii
GAAGGAGAAGAGACAAAAAGAGGAGCCTTTATCCCACCTGAAGAACGCAGACAGGTGCGTGGCCCTTTTGCTTTCCTATTTCACCAGCTGTTGGAATTCCTGACCACTTTAAGTTTGTGACCTCACTCCCCTGTCCACATACTCCCTCCAGGCAGGGAAGACCATGTTAATGACTTCTCAACCTCCAACCCTCCAGAAAACATTGAATTCAAGCTGACCTCCTGAGGAAGCCCCTGCATTCCCTCTCCGGCCCCTGTACCTTGGGCCAGTGTCCCTTTTGATTTTGAGCCCAGGTCCAACCTGCCCCCTTGCAACCTGGGCAAAGATTCTCTAGCTTTATCCCCACCCTCCTCAACACACACTGCCTCCAAGGCTGGTGGAGAACAAGACCCGCAAGTTGGCCTCCCGCCAGCAGGGGGCAGAGTGCTGGGCTTGGGTGGAGGCCAGGCCTGTGAGTGTACCTCAGGATCCCCAGTACCCAGAACCAGGGCAGCACAGCACATTGAATGAATGTGTACATGAGTTTGAGACCCATTTTCAAACTCTTTGCAACTTTAAAGTGGGAAATGGGTTGTTCTAGTCAGCGAGGTGGAGTTTCACACATCACATCACCCCACAGGAAGAAGTGTTAATATCTAGCCTGTTTCAGTCTCATAGATTCCTCTAAGTGCCAGTCCGAGGAAAGACGCCAGGACTTGGGTTTGCCGTCCACACACCACACAGCCGGACCAGGCTCCTTCCCCCGGGGCCTGGGTCTCCCCAGAACAGAAGGAGGGGTGGGTGAACTCCCAGGCCCTTTCATGGGCTGGTCTGACCCCATTAAGGGTGACTGGAATATACTATGAACTCTCAATATGGAAAGCACTTCCAAAATATGAGACATTTAATTTTTTATGTTGTACATAATAACACCTACAAAGAACTCAGGGTAAGAGCCTTAGAAAATTAGCTCCTGAAACAGTAGAAATTAGCTCCTGTTCACTTTTTGAGAAGATGATAATAGAAAGTCTGACTCACAGACTTTCCTGTGCCACACACACACACACACACACACACACACAGCCACACCATATTCTCTCACACATGCATGGCACACTCACACATTCACACATCTGTACATGTTTCTATCACCACCACCACTGCCTAAATGACTGTATGGTAAATGTACATGGAAAATGTTTAAGAATGGGACCACCTAACAAAACTGAGAAAGATGAAACTTGAGTGTGAATTAGGAGCAAATGATGCTGTGGAAATGGGGGCAGCAAGCTCCCTGTTGGGGTTTAAAGCAGCGGGAAGACTTTCTGGGGAGGAAGGCGTTGGGGGGTGACAGTGCTGGCTTTTTGCCCAGTGCACTTACTTAAGAAAACGAGGTGTCCTGGCTCTGCTCCCTGGGCGTAAAGTGGTGGCCTCGAACCCAACCAGGCAGGGACTGCACACTTCCAGTGACAGCAGATGGCATCGCTCCCGGAGTCTGAGCTCCTTCTCTCTACAGACTCTAATGAGGTGTGGCACTGAGGGTGGAACATTCACTGTTTTACTTACTCTGCACAAACACTGCCAGGCCCATCTCACATGCCCACTGAGGGAGAGGGGCTGACTATCATCCCCACACCCACATACCTAGTAAGAGGCCAAGCTGGACTTCGAAGCCAGTGCCAGCTCTTTTCCCTGCTGTCTTACAATCCCCCTTTCTAAACATTTCTTCCCAGAATTTTATTTACTTTTTTATTTTTCAATTACAGTTTACATTCAATATTATTTCATATGAGTTTCAGGTGGATAGCATAGCAGTTGGAAAACCATATACTTTACACAGTGATCCCCCTGGTGTTTCAAGTGTCCACCTGGCACCACATGTTCTTATCCTGTAGGGAGCGGCTTTAGAATCAAGCCTTGGGCTGACCTGTGGCAGGGTCACAAACAAGTCCCAGCCTGGAGGGCAGAGCTCTCCTAGCATAATTAAGCCTGACCTTGTAGCCCTCCCTAATTCCTTCCTAAGTAGCTAATGGGCTGTGGGAGGTGCAGCAAATGCTGCCAAAACAAGAACATTTGTATACATGTTCATCTACCCTTGTTTTAATCAGACTATAAAATAAAGCATTGGCTTGCAGGCTGGGTCTTTTGTGTCCTCATCCAGGCACGGGAGATCTACAAATCCCCAGCTGTATTCTCTTGTCTGTCTTTTCTTCAATCCTTTACTGCCCCTCCTCAGGTTTACCCTTGGCCATGCTGGCGTGGCACATATCCTATATAATAAAAGCCTAATATGCTAAGTGTCTGGTCATCCAGTCATCTGTTCAAACAATCAAAGTGTAATATGCTAATGATATGCTAAGGCCGCTTAACCGCTCGCTATTATGTGCACTGACCACATGTGGCCTAGGGGGAAGACGCTCCAACCAGAAGGTGAACTTGCTGCTGGGGTCTGGCCAATAGGGACTGAGCAAGATGGCCAGACACGCCCTGGAGCGCTCCCTCAGTCCCTCCCCAGCTGCCCAACCTCCCTCGTCCCTCCCTGGCCTTGATGGTGCACTGGTGGGGTCCCTTGGCTTGGCCTTCGCCCTCTCACAATCCAGGACCCCTCGGGGGATGTTGGAGAGCCGGTTTTAGCCCAATCCCGCTCAATGCAGGAGCTGCCTCTGGGCTCACGGCTGATGAGCGCAGTGGCAATGGCAGGAGCGCTAAGGATGTCTGACTGACATTTAGGCCATCAGTTGAACATCCCCTGAGGATTCCCAGACTGCAAGAGGGCACAGGCCAGGCTGAGGGACTCCCCCCAGTGCACAAATTTCATGCACTGGGCCTCTAGTTATAATTGCCCATGTTCCCTAAGCTGTTCTTTACAAACCAGTGACTATTTTGTAACTACCAATCAGTACTTCTTAATCCCTTCACCTTTTTGCCTAGCCTTTCACCCCTCTCCCCTCTGGGAACCATCAGTCTGTTCTCTGTATCTCGGAGCCTGTTTCTGTTTTGTTTGTTTGTTTGTTTGTTTGTTTTGTCCTTTAGAGTCCAGATATATGTAAAATCATATGGTATTTGTCTTTCTCTGTCTGACTTATTTCACTTAGCATAATACCCTCCAAGTCCATCCATGCTGTAACAAATGGTAAGATTTAATTGTTTTTTGGGGCTGAGTACTATTCCAATGTATATATGCATCACCACTTTTTTATCCACTTGTCTATTGATGGGACTGGGCTGCTTCCATATCTTGGTTATAGTAAATAACAGCGCAATAAACATAGGGATGCATATGTACATTTGAATTCGTGTTTGGGGCTTCTTCAGATATATAACCAGAATTGCTGGGTAATAAGGCAGTTCCTTTTTTAATTTCTTAAGGAAACTCCATACTGTTTGCCACCAATCTGCATTCCTACCAGCAGTGCACCAGGGTTCCCTTTTCTCCACATCGTCACCAACATTTGTTTATTGACTTATTAATGATAGCCATTCTGACAGATGTGAGGAGATATCTCAACGTGGTTTTAATTTCCATTTCTCTGATGATTAGTGATGCTGAGCATCTTTTCATATGTCTGTTGGCATCTGTATGTCCTCTTTGGAGAAATGTCTATTCAGGTCCTCTGCCCACTTTTTAATTGGATTGTTTGGTTTGGGTTGCTGAGTTGTCTGAGTTCTTTATAAATTTTGGATATTAACCCCTTATCAGATGTATCATTGGCGAATATGTTCTCCCATTCAGTGGTTTGTCTTTTCATTTTGTTGATGGTTTCCTTGGCTGTGCAAAAACTTTTTAGTTTGATGTGGTCCCATTTGTTTCTAGTTTCTTTTGTTCCCTTGCCCAAGGAGATATGTCAGAAAAAGGATATTGCTAAGGGAAATGTCAGAGATTTTACTGCCTATATTTTCTTCTATTAAAGTTTTCAAATCTTACATTTAAGTCTTTAATTACTTTGAATTTATTCTTGTGTATGGTTTAAGAGGGTGGTCTACTTTCATGTTTTTGCCTATATCTGTCTAATTTTTTCAAACACCATTTATTGAATAGACTGCCTTTACCTCATTGTATTTTATTTCCTCCTTTGTCAAATATTAATTGACCATAAGGTGTGGGTTTATTTTTGGGCTCTCTATTCTGATCTGTGTGTCTGTTTTTATGCCAGTACCATGCTGTTCTGATTACTCTAGCTTTGTACTACAGTTTGATATCAGATAGCATGATACCTCTAATTTTGTCCTTTTTTCTCAAAATTGCTGTGGCTATAAGAGTCTTTTGTGGTTTCATATAAATTTTTAGATAATTTGTTCTAGCTCTGTGGAAAATGCCATTGGTATTTTTTTAAATATATTTTTATTGACTTCAGAGAGGAAGGGAGAGGGAGAGAAAGAAATATCAATTATGAGAGAGAATCATTGATCAGCTGCCTCCTGCATACCCCCTACTGGGGATCGAGTTTGCAACCCAGGCATGTGCCCTTGACCAGAATCTAACCCAGGACCCTTCAGTGTGCAGGCCCACGCTCTATCCACTGAGCCAAACCAGCTGGGTTGAAAAATGCCATTGGTATTTTAATAGGAAGTACATTGAATCAATAGATTTTTGGGAACAATATGAACATTTTTAACAATGTTAATTCTTCCTATTCATGAGCACAGTACATGCTTCCATTTATTTGTATCATCTTCAATTTTATTTGTTAATGTCTTATAATGTTCTGAGTACATGTCTTTTACCTCCTTGTTTAAATTTATTCCTAGGTATTTTTTGACGCAATTGTAAATGGCATTATTTTCTTAGTTTCTCTTTCTGATAGTTTATTATTCATGTGTTAAAATACAACCAATTTTTAAATATTTAGTGTGTATCCTGCTACTTTACTGAATTTATCAGTTCTAATAGTGTTTTGTGTAATCTTTAGGGTTCTCCATATACAGTATCATGTCATCTACAAATAATGGCAGGACCCTCCCTCCTTTCCAATTTGGATGTCTTTTATCTTAGCTGGTTGCTGTGGCTAGAACGTCCAATACTATATTGAATAAAAGTGGTGAAAGTGCACATTCTTGTCTTGTTCCTGATTTTAATGGAAACACTTTTAGTTTTCCCCACTGGGATGATGTTAGCTGTGGGTTTGTCATATATGGCCTTTATTATGTTGTAGTATATTCTTTCTATTCCACTTTGCTGAGAGTTTTTATCATTAATGGGGTCTGAATTTTGTCAAATATTTTTTTCTTAATCTATTGATATGATCATATTGTACCACATTTACTGATTTGTGGTTATTGAACCAACCTTGCATCCCAGGTATAAATCCCACTTGATCATGATATACGATCTTCTTAATGTATTGATGTGTTTGGTTTGCTAATATTTTGTTGTGGAGTTTTGCATTTATGTTTATCAAGG
This sequence comes from Myotis brandtii, assembly GCF_000412655.1. Taxonomy (NCBI): domain Eukaryota; kingdom Metazoa; phylum Chordata; class Mammalia; order Chiroptera; family Vespertilionidae; genus Myotis; species Myotis brandtii. Next base: position 566,042 of record NW_005353340.1, read on the forward strand.
ATATTGGCCTATAATTTTCTTTCTTTTAGTGTTTTTATCTGGTTTTGGAATCAAGATAATGTTGGCCTCATAAAATGAGCTTGTAAGTTTTTCCTCCTTTGAATTTTTTGCAATAGTTTGAGAACAATAGGTATTAATTCTTTCTTGAATGTTTGGTAAAATTCACTTGTGAAGCCATCTGATTTGTCAGGAGATTTTTAGTACTGAATTGATTTTGTTGAATGTAATTGATCGGTTCATATTTTCTATTTCTTCTTGATTCAGTTTTGGAAGATTGTATGTTTCTAGGAATTTATCCAGTTCTTCCAGATTGTCTAGATTGACATGTAACTTTTTTGTAGTATTTTCTTATAGTCTTTTGTATTCCTATGGTATCAATTGTCACTTCTCTTCTTTCATTTCTGATTTTATTTATTTGGGTCTTGTCTCTTTTTTTCTTGATGAATCTGGTTAAAGGTTTATCCATCTTATTTATCTTTTCAAAGAACCAACTCTTGGTTTCTTTGATCTTTCGTATTTTTTAAAATTCTATTTTGTTTATTTCTCTTCTGATCTTTATTATTTCCTTCCTTCTACTCATTTTGGCTTGGTTTTTCTTTTCTAGTTCCTTTAGGTATACGGTTGGATTGTTTATTTGATATTTTTCTTGTTTCTTGAGGTAGGCCTGTATTGCTATGAATTTCCCTCTTAAGACTGCTTTTGCTGTACTTATAATCCCCTTATATGTAGAGGGTTTGGGAGGGGTTTGGAGGCATGCCAATATTCATTGCAGGAGGTGGAAAATGTTCCCTGAGGTCACAGCTCTGCTTGGACATCTTCCTCCTCTTTCAAGCCCAGCTGCTCTGGATGTTTCCTCTTCACTGGGGCTGACCTGGCATTTCAGTAGCAATCTCTTTTAAAATAGTCCCTGAAGGGTGCGGCCTGGGTCTGGTGACTTGATCTTGCTCCAAATTAAAACTATGATCTTTGGCAGTCCTGTTTTCTGGTTCTCACGGATGCCCTGGGTGGTGACAGCATATTTATATCTTACTTGCCTACCAGTAATTCAGCATGCCTTTGTTTTTCCCCCTTTAGTGTAATTTAGAAATCTAGACCTGAACTGGTAAGGCTGTTTGTTTAAGGGGGACAGTAGTCTTTAGAAGGGGAGTGTTTATGTGTTTACTGGCCAAATATTTTCTAAGTTATGTGAAGGGCATATCCATATGGCATATGTTTCATTCCATTCATTCTTGACTTTCCACATCGCTTGCAGTGAAGTTAGAATCAGGGATAAGAACCTCCTGAATACCAAGGCTCCAGGCGTGTCTTTACATCCCCCTACGCCCTCTGGGGAAGAAGCCGCTGCTGGGTGGGAGTTTGGGGGAGGGATCCTGGATTCAGCCCTGCCCTTGTCCACTGTCTGACTTTGGAAAAGTCATGCTGTTCCTCTGGGCCTTGGCTTCCCACCTCGTGAAAATGCTGTTAGGAACAGAGGCTACGGAGAAGCCCCTGCAGGGCTTGTGAACACAGCGTTCTGGGCCCACCCCAGGCTCTGCTTGCATAGAGCCTAGGGATATGCCTTTCCAACAAGCCCCGAGATGCTGGCGCCATTGGTCAGGGGCCAGGCTTGGAGGACATCTGGCTAAGAGCTAAGTGGCCATGGTGAGAGGTGTTATCAGGATGCAGGGTAGGGTCTACAGCCCTGAAGGCTCCCCTTGTCACCCTCACACTTCAAGACAGTGTTGCCTAACTCCAGACAAGTATCATCTGGGTGTTTGTTTAAAAAATAATACAAAGCAGATGCTTGGGCACCAACCCAGACTTACCAAATTAGAAGTTCCAAGGGAGAGACCTGGGAGTCTATTGGAATAGCCTCCAGACCTGGCCTACCATCAGAGATGTTGGGAAGCATTGCAGCTTAACCACTAGTTCCAGATGGCAAAAATTTTAGGCGGAAGCAAACGGTCCATGTCTCCTCCGAGAGGGGACATGGATAATAAGTGGCATCACCTTTTCTGTGTCCTCCAGCCTGGTCCTGAGGACCTCATGTGGCCGGAGAGCCAGCCTGGGGGAACTCTGGTGGCATCAGACCATTGTCCAAGAAGAAAGGAGCCTGCGGCGGACCTCGTGTGTTCCCACCAGCAGCAGGAGGAGCCTTCCGAAGCAGCGTGCGCCTCCACTCTTACCTAGACCACGTCCCACCTCCAGCCCCAAAGGTCCCCTGCATCCAGGAAACACTAGCAACAGCTGAAGGCAGTGGTTCCCAACCTATCTGCACATCAGATTCACCTGGGAGGCTTAGTAACCTCCCCTGTGTTCGGCTCAGTGTCACCTCAGACGAATTAAATCAAAAACGTCAGGAATGGGACACAGCATGGTGATGTGTAATGCTCCACATGGCCACAGGGCACAGCTGGCCTGTGTGAAAGGGAAGGGCATAGCTGGCAACCCTTCACCACTTGCATGCCCATCCAAAACTGTAGTTACAAGCCTCCTAGCATGTTCAATACAAAGACTTTCATTTAAAATGAAACCTCATTGAGTGATGTTTGGGTACCTTTTTTAAAAACTGATATTTTTAAAAAGATGCTCAACAGCATTAATCATGAAGGAAATATAAGCATAATCCATGGACACAGACAATAGTGTGGTGAAGGCCTGGTGGGCGCGGGAAGATCAATGGGAGAGGGGGGTGGGTAGGGGACATCGGTAATACTTTTAACAAAAAGTAATTTTTTTAAAAGGGAAATATAAATCAAAACTACATAAATACTACCTCACATCCATTAAAATGGCCACTATTTTTTAAAAAAAAAGAATTAAAGAAAAGAACAAGTTGTGATTGGGATGGGGGAAATTGGAACCCTTAAATCGGCGCGGGCACTGTGGAGAACAGTGTGGCCCTTCCTCTGAAGTTAAACACTGAACTCCCACATGGCCCAGCAATCCCACCTCTCATACATTCCCATGAGAACTGAAAGCAGGACCTTGAACAGATGTTTGTCCAGCCATGTCCATAGCAGTGCTATGCATATCGCCAGGAGGGGGAGCAGCCCAAGTGTGCAGGCTGGATGGAAGGACACATCGAATGGGGTAGTATTCAGCCTCAAAAGGGAAAGAAATTCTGACACCTCACACAGCATAGATGAACCTTGAGGATATTATGTTAAGTGCCACAAGCCAGTCATAAAAAGACAAATACTGTGATTCCACTATCACATTCATGGAGGTAGAAAATAGAATGTTGGTTGCCGGGGCGGAGGGAGGAGGGTGGGGAGTTATGTTTAATGTGCACAGTTTCAGTTTGGAAGATGACAAGGTCTGCAGATGATGATGGAGGTGGGTGCTGACAATATGAATGTACTTAATGCCATGGAATTGTACACTTAAAATGGTTAAAATGGTACATCTTATGTAATATGGACTTGCCGGCGATTTTTTAAAAATTTCAATGTTAATAAAAACTGATATTCTGTGGGAACGCATAGGGTCCCTCCCTGACAAATCAGATTTTATCGGAACCAGCGTAGGAGCCGGTTCGTGCTGAGAGAAGCATGGCATGCAGGTGTCCGTTTTCCAAACACCTCCCGCAGCGGCACCGGGGAACCCAGCGACCTTCCGCTCTCTCTCAAAACACAGACATGGTCCGCGGGGGGGGGGGGGGGGGGGAAAAAAAAAGAAAGCTGGTCACGGAAGCTCATGTGCCCACGAAGGGCACACACTCACAACTGCGTTTCACCCACGACCCCTTCGGGTTCCCACTCCCTCGGTTCCTCTCACTGTAGAACAGCTGCCAGGCCTGGGGCGGGAAGAGCGGCCCGGAGTGCGGGCTCCACCTGCTGAGCTCAGGCCCAGCGGGTCCTTTCCGGGAGGAGCAGCCCAGGTGGCAACGAAGGAAGAGGTCTGGCCGAGAGCCAGCGGGAGAGAAGCCGGCGCTATCCCAGGTGTTGGGAGCCGTGGAGCCGGCAGAAGGAGGCTCCCTGCGGGGTCTGGTCTGGGCCGGTGCCTGAAGGAGGCTGTGTGCGCCCAGCGCAGCCCCCGCCCTGGCACACAGCAGGGACGCAGCAAGTCCGGGCTTGTGACCTGTCAGAGCAGCGCCAGTTTTCCGAGACGTACAAAGGAACCACCATGTGGGCCTGGGGGTGAGTTCACACAGCAAAGCAAGCTGCCTGCGCCTTTTTGCCCGGGGGACCCACGGAGTCGTGGCCCTGTCCACCTGGCTTCTGGGAGAACTGGCTCCCCACGGCAGGCATTTGCGGACACAGGCCTCTGCATGCCCATCCCCTTCTAAGCCTGCGATGGATTGTTTTCATTTTATTCGGATTGAACAGCGACACTAAACTGGGTCCAATTTTTGATCAGTGTCATTTCTCAGGCTTGCTCAGGGAAGACAGAACCATTAAACTCCCCCCGCTCCCGTGAGGGGCACTGAGCTCCCCATGGCATCGAGATGGGAGCTCTTGAGGGTAAAGACTCATTTTATGTGGATCAGTGACTGGCTTATTGTAGGTGCTTAATAAATATTCAATCATAACAGTCTTAATTACTGGATTACATCATGTCTGTCCTAGGCTAGGATATAAATAAATAATGCCATCGTAATAACGAGGCTCTAATGGAGAGCTGCTCGGCTTGAGTTCCCACTGTGCCAGCGGTTTTAATAAATTTGGGTGGATTTCATATTTCACGAAGACGTATCTGTTCACAGCAGGTAATGCTTCTGAAGATAAGCCTGATGTAGTATCGATGCCAGCACAGCGCCTCCTGGTTTATGCCCCTCCAAGGCTCGGCTCAGCTCAGCGTGGCACCCACTTCTCCAAGTGTCTGAGGGTATCCAGTGGCACGGAGGGTGGCGGGGCCGAGGGATCAGGGTGCAGCCCTCCAACTGGCTTGAGGGAGACATCGAGACGGGTCAGCTATGCCTCTTTAACAGCCTCACCACCCCCTTAGAATGAACTGCAAATCCGAAGTCCGAAGTCCTGGCAGCTTATGCACAGAGTGAAATAGCTGGTGGCCAGCAAAAGGGTGTGCCCTGTCTGAAGCCACAGCCTCAGCCCCGCTCCACCCCACGCAGGATGCCACCCAGTGGAATCCCACCTTCTATCAGCAGAGCCAGAAATGCTGCTATTACACAAAATCTCTTGGTTTTTACACTGCTACCCAATCCACGTTATTTTAGAACAAAAGCCTCCTGCAGCCTTTTGGGCCTCCTCTGGTGTGGGCTGCACTGGCAAATTCAAGGCCCTGAGCAGAGAGCCAGGGATGTGTAAGCAAAGGTATGTGCTGGTCCCTCCAGGGAGGCCAGGAACCTGCCAGAAAGCCCTGCTCTCGTGCTTGGGCACCTCGGTGAGGCTGGCATCGGCTCTCTGATGGGCTGTGACTCCGTGAGTCCCCAGGCCCTGCTCCCTCTGCTGGGAAGTGGAGGATGGCGAGGCTGCCGGGCCCTCCTCAGAGGCTCCATGAAAGGAGTGCCCCCAAGGCGATGACGAGCCCTCTGCCAACCAGACAGCACCCTTCATGCCACTGGCACGGTGCTCTCGGGTGCCAGGGGGCATGTGACAGTCTCGGCTCCCTGAAGTCTGGCCCCGGAAGCAGAACTGATCTTGGGGCATTGGGATTGGACGTCAGAGAGCAAACCTGGTGAGAAGGTGACTTGCAAAGCTCCTCATCTGAGAACGCGCTGGCTCTCTTCCAGCCTCGGCAGGCCCTGAGCCGGCCGCAGGCCCACTGGGCGTCTGTCCCACTCTGTGCCCTGACACTGGACCAGGGAGCGAGACAGAGCCCCCTCTAGGGGAGCCGATATGCAGGGAGGTGTCTGGAGATCCCGTTTCCCCACCGGAGGCCAGAGCTCTGATGGGACTGTGGGGGGCAGTTAGACAGATGTGAGCAGAGCAAGGACCACGGGCCAGGTACAGTCACCAGGGCAGAAAGCCCGGGCGCCTAGCAACAGGCAAAACTGGGAAAACAAGGCCCTCGCCCCCAGCGTGACCTCTCCTCCCCAGGGTATCGCTGTTCCTGCAGTGCAGACCCCTGACCTTTCATATCACTGGTCATGCAATTCAAACCTCCCCACCCCCAACCTTTCCTCCCTGGAGATCACTTCTAGGCCTCAGCTGTCTTCAGCTCCAGGCCCAGAGAAGCAGCAAAACCAACAAGCCACACCTGGCTGAGCTCAGGACCCGCCCCACTGACCAATCCGACCACTCAGTGACCAGCACCCTGGACGGCACTCTGGACGCTGATGAATCTTCTATTAAGGTGCACCCCTGGGACCTCCCTAACTCCCCACTCTTAAAGGCCCTAGGACTTAGGAGGACCCAGCAAGCTCTCCCTCCCAGGAGCGACCCCCCCCCTTCTTCCCCCCACAGACATGTTTTCCTGGCCTCGCTCTTCCTCCTAAGCACCGGGCCTTCCTTTGCCTCTGTGACGTGTTCCCATTTCTGCTGCTGCTCACTGCTCTGTGACTTTCTAAATCAACTTCTCTCATAGTCTGAGTCTTGACTCTGACTTCTTTCCCAGCCAGAACTCAAGTACCGAGGTTGCGGACCCCTCGGATCTAACTCCTGGTGGGGATCTCCCCACCCCACGCCCCTAGGATGAGAGGGACGTGGTTGGGCAGCCCATCCAGAGCAGCGAGCACCACCTTCCCGGGGGCCTAGGTGGCTGCGCTCTGGTGCAGAGACAGTGCCTCTCGAGGGGCCTGGGGTGTGCGGGGTTTCCAGGGAGCACTGCCCCTGACACAGTCCCCATGTCAGCGCTGGCCGCGGGGGCGTGACCCCGGCCCTGGGGAGAAAGTGGACACCTCTCGGTTTTCTGGAGAAACTCCAGTCCACCGGGTATTTTTAGCCCCACCAACCCACAGCCATGCCAAGGTGTTAGCGTCACGGCTAAACCAGCGCGCACCTTCGCCCAGCCCGGCGGGAGGCAGGGCAGGAGCACCGCCGCTGCTCGGGGCTCGGGTTTCTCTGCGAGTTGGTCCAACTGTAACCTCTTGTCGGAGAGGAGCCACTCTGCTCCACCTGCCACCAGTCATCTCAGTGGGAAATGCTTTACCGTTTCCCCAAATGGCAAAACCAACACGCGCGCACACACACACACATGCGCGCACACACACAGTCACACACAGTCACACACGTGCGCACACACATGTGCATGCACACACGTGTGCACGCACACACGGACACACACACAGAGACACACATGCCCACACAGAGACACACACACACGCACACTGCTTACAAAACAGTATCTGTTGAGTTTAGGTATGCTTTTACCTAATGTTTGGCAATATATTTAAGGCCTTTCCAT
>NW_005353340.1:573418-580217 GCF_000412655.1 Myotis brandtii
CAAAACTGCATTTTACTTTTTTATCTTTCCATGAATGGACACATTTTTCCATCAATATATAAACTCCATTTTTACTTGGTTCCTCTGCTGTAGATGTTTTCTTCTGTTCTCGTTTTTTGTTAAGCATAGCCTCAGTCACCCAACCTCTGAAATTAGACGTTGTTTCTGATGTTTTGTGTTCCTGCCAATATTCATAGAGATGTTGGCCTCCTTGAAACCACTTTATATCAAATAACCCCAAGTGAGGTCACCAGACAGACTGGAGTCTCGGGGACAGGCAGACAGGCCAGATCCCGCCGCTCCCTCACAGGCCCCCCCTCCCTGTCCCTCTCCTTCCCTGGGACACCCAGCCCTCGGTCACTCTCACCCGCTTTTTCTCTCCATCGTGCCCCAAGGAACTCTCTGTTACAATTATGGAACATTTCTAATCTATACAAAAGTTCAGAAGATAGTGTAACAAATGCCCAATTTTAGAAATCTTGTTTCATATACTCCAACCCTTTTCCCCACACACTGCATTACTTAGAATTAAGTCCCAGATATCATGTTATTCCATTCCTAACTAGTGGTGTAGGTCTTTCTAAACAGCAAGCTCCCTTTGTCAGCATACGACTAGCACACCTAAGACCTAGGCAGTGATTCCCAACTATCTTCCCAGGCCCGGGCGGAGTTCAAATGTCCTGAGTCATCTTATAAGGGTTTGCCAGAGGTGGGTGTTGGCATCAGAATGCAGAGAGTATAGTGGCTTTGAAATGAGGTGCCTCTTCAGTGTCTTCAGATGAGGCAGCTCCTCGGCCTCCATGTGAGCACCGTGTTGGTTGAAGACATCGCTTGCTGGTGCTGCCGAGTTGCCGGGCCTCATGGAGTCATTCCCGTCCCGTCTTCCTGGCTGTTCCTGAGATCTGGGAGTGAGACCCAAGGCCAGAAGCGCATTCTGACTTAGGTTTGCTTTTTGGCAGAATGTTTCCTGGACCATGGGTATTTCCACAGGAGGCCCTTTGGCGATCATCGTCTTGGTCCACTATTTTGTCAGGCATTTGAAAAAAGACAATATTCTAGTTTTACCCTTTATCCGATAAATCTGCTTCCTCCCTGTCTCGGCTCCTGGTGCGGTGAGCGCAGGACAGCCGGTGAGCTACGGCCCTGCGCCTCTTCCACCAGAGCGCCTGGTCCTCCGCGCGGACATGAGGGCTGTTCCGCTGTGCGTTTTCCCAGCATCATTATGGGCTCGTGGGTGTCAGCCCTCCGGGGTTCATTCCTGCTGATGGACACACTGCTCCTTCGCTCTCTGGTGGGAACTTCAAGCTGGCTCCTTAGTTCTTGGTTTCGATGCGGTTCTTCTTAGTCGGCCTCCCTTTGGCGGTGACAGGGCTTCTAGACTCTTCTCCGGGTCAGGAAGAGAAATTGTACTCAGAGACAAAATCTAGGTGCAAAGGAGGTTCGTTGCTATTATATTGGTTATTGTTGCAAGAACTTCCAGGAGGAAATACTTTTCTTTTTCTAAGATAAAGTATATCTTATACTTGTCTTTTATATTTGATATTTTTATATTTGATTTTATAGACTACCTTTACCTTACATATTGATATCAAAATATAAGTATATTTATATTCAAATATACAAGGAACAGGTTTTACTTACCATTTGGATGGTCTATTTGCATCTCTTTAACACTTGCTAATGATATCCACATACTTACTAATTTGCTGTATCTGTATCTATCTATTTCTGAGAACAGCTTCCTTTATAGTTAATTGTGTGTTAGGGTAGATGTCCTTATAGATGTTGAGTCAAATTAATAAGTCCCCTCTGTGAAATCATGCCACCTACATATTAAGTTCATTTGTTTCATTTTGCTCTTAATTTTCAGGGCCCTCTTTTTATTTTTTTTTTATTTTTTTTTTTTTGCATATTAGCTCTTTATTATATATAGGATATTGTTTTTCTGCTTAGGTTTTGTAGATTTTTTTTTATTAAATCTTTATTGTTCAGATAATTGTTTTATTTAATCCCGTAGGGCACTGACATGGCTCCACAACAAACTACCAAACCAGGACAATGCAGAGAAGCGGGGCTCCTCCCCCAGCCCCTGTGCTCTCCTGTACCCGTGGGTAACAGCTTCTGGTTTTCGGTTTTTTCTTCTATTATTTCCCTTTAATATAAGGCAATACACCTGAGTGCACACGTGACTCACTGTGAGGATGGAGAAGACCCCCTTTCTCGGCTGTGGGCGCGCCACCCCGAGGAGCAGCCCGGCTTCCGGTCCTCTGCTCGCTGCCTCAGCCCAAACTCCAGTTTCCTGTCACGGCAGACCTGCTTTGCCTCCTCCCAGTGCCGAGGCAGCACAGCAGCCAGGGGCCTGGCAAATAGCTCCGCTGGCCTCTCGTACTGTCTGGGTGCAGCTACCTGTGCTAAGCACTTGCATCATCTCATTTCAGCATCTACAATAGTCACTTGAAGGGACTACCAAACTGAAGTTCAGGAAATCAGGTCACATGCCGAAGGCATCACCGCGGTGTGTGGTAGGTCTGGGAATGGAGACCTTACATCTCTGAGGCCAATACCCACAATCTTAGCCGCTCGGCTACACAGACTCCCCTGGCTGTGCCTCCTGGTGTTCTGGGCTCCACCAAGCATCACACAGACACAAGTGGAAATAGATGCGGGGTCTACCTGGCACCCATGGCCCATATCCGAGGGCTTCTGCTCCCAGGAGCTCAGAGGGCAGCGGGGAGCGCTCCTCCTGCTGGGCTGAGTGCCATGTCCCTAAATCCAGGCCCAGCCTTACTTTCTCCCAGTTCCTTGACCTTGCTCAGCCCCTGGACTGTAAATGCCCCTCGGAGATGCAGGAAGGACGGCGGGCGGGGCCTGGGCCGCAGAGAGTGCAGGAAATACGTGTTGTATCAACTTGAGGAGGAAGCGCTCCTGAGCAGCACCTCCCAGTAAATGATCTGCAGCGATAGCGGGAGGATGGAGTCAGCCCGCTGTCCAGTCGCAGCTCTTTCTTCTCTCTGTGCTGTCCTTGCTGCAGCATAAGCCCCGCCGGGGACCGCGTCAGAAACGCACCGTCTGAGGGCCCAGCCATCTGTCGGCACCAGCCCTCCGACGGCTCCAGGACCGCTGCTCTGAGCCAGCCCAACACTCTGAGTCCATGATGGCAGGGAGAGATGCAGGGCAGTAAGGCGCCCCCCACCTTGAGGACTCCCCACCACTCATTGGCATACACTAGGTGCAGGGGAGAGCAGGGCAGACAAAGTAGAGCCCTCTTGAGCTTGCATTCGGGGAACATCAACCCGTGATCAAAGGAGTGAGATGGTTCCTGTAGTGTCAGTGTCAGGAGGGATGTAAGCAGGATGGCGTGTTAGCTGACACCTGGGAGGTGGGGTGAGGGTCTTTAGATGGGATGGTCAGGAAAGGTCTCCCTGAGGAAGTGACACTGGTGCTAATGGTTGAATGGGGTGAAGGAAGCAGCTGGGTAAAGATCAGGGTCAGAGTGCTCCAAGCAGAGGGCCAGCATGCGCAAAGGCCCTGGGGCAGGCGAGAGCTGATGCATGAAAAGGAGCGAGGAGCGCCTCCAGTGCAGCCGGAGCCCTTGTGAGAAATGTGGCTGTTACCTTGGTGCGTCTCTGAGCTCAAAACAATCCTGCTCCGCCCGTGTCAGAGGCGGGTGTGGGGCAGGTAAACACCAGCCTCCTCTCCAGCTGTTGCTGGGATGCGGGCAGCAAAGGGCACACTTGGGCTCTGCACTCCAGCCCTGCATCAAGATCCCCTCTGCACACAGCCAGGCTGCTGTGCATGGTGCCCCCACCCCCACCTCTGCTCTGTAGGGAGAAGCAGTTCTCCCAAGAAGGCCCTGTTTCCATGCGCAACTTAGCAATTATGGCACTCCCGGTCTAGGGAGACCTGACTTTGAGAGCAACTCTGCTGCCAATGACATAATTTTGGACAAGGGATTTCACCTCTTTGACCTTGTTCTGCAAGAAAGTGAAGATAGGAATGGCTCCCTCCCAGGACAGTTGTGAGACTCAAAGTCCACACTGTGTGTAAGACAGCTAACCCAGCGTCTAGATGGTGCTTGAAAAATGGTAGCTGTCACCAATTTTATTTCATTAGCAAATGGCATGATTTCTTAAGGTCCGACGTTTTATAGATAAAGGCAGCAGCAAGTAAGAGCGTCAGTGCTAGTGATCTAGGACCACAAGTCCCTGCTTAACATCTGAACTCCGAGCAGCTGGCAGTGGAGAAGCTGAGCCATTTCGCCACGAGCACATCGGCCTCCTGGACTCAGTGGGAGTGAGGGAGGGTCCGTGTCCGGGAGAAGAGCCAGCCTTGTGCTGTCCAATAGAAATACAGTGAGAGCTGCGTGCCATTTTAAATTTGATGGTAGCCACATTAAAAAGTAAAAAGAAACATGTGAAAACCATCTTAGTCATATATTTTATTTAAATATCCAAAGCATTATCATGTCAACACAGATTCAATGTAATATTCAATACGGAATACTGGGAGATGTTTTACCTTCTTTATCTTCGTACTGCCGTAAAACCCTGGCTGTGTGTGACCCGTACAGCACAGTCCAATCCAGACTAGACAGGGTTCAAGTGCTCACTATCCACATGGGCTCGGTGGTGATGGGAGTGGGCAGGGTGACTAAGAGGTGGGCACACTAGGGCCCCTGAGCCAAGTTCGTCCTACCTGCTGTTTTTGTACAGCCTCCTAAGTTAAGAATGTTTTTCACATAGTTGGGGGTAAATCAAACCGGTCCCAGCCAGTTTGGCTCAGTAGATAGAGCTTCGGCCTGCAGACTGAAGGATCCGGGTTCGATTCTGGTCAGGGGCACGTACCTCGGTTGCAGGCTCCGCCCCATCCCAGACCCTGATCAGGCGCGTGCAAGAGGCAACCAATCACATCGATGTTTCTCTCTGTCTTTCCCTCTCTTCCACTCTCACTAAAATCAATGGAAAAATATCCTCAGGTGAGGATTAAATAAATAAATAAACAAATAGTTGGGGCCTCCAGGATCTCCGCCAGCCTCAGTTTCCTCATCTGTAAAGAGGGGGCACAAATCAAAAGAAGGCTATTTTGTGATATGTGAAAATTATGAAATGCGAATGTGTCCATAAACAGAATTTGATTGGAACACAGCCACACCCATTGGTCCTAAATCTTCTGACCACTTTCCATGGCCCAGCTGCTAGGCTGTGAAACAGATGGTCTCAACTGCAAAGCTGAAACTGGCCCCAGCCTTTTACAGAAAACAGTGCTGACCTGAGTCTAGAGAGCAGAGCACACTTCCAGATCCTCCTGACTCAAGAGTCTAGATCCCTCCTCCTGGCTCAGGATCCTGCATCTCTCCTCCTGGTTCAGGGTTCTAGATCCTCCTCCTGCTTCAGGGTTCTAGATCCCTCCTCCTGGCTTGGGGTTCTAGATCCCTCCCTTCTTCAGGGCTGACTTAAGTAGACACTGGACCAGCTGGTGCTCAACCTCCCAGCTGGCCACCTTGATTTTGTTAGCGTTCAGCAGTGTTCTAATAAACTGGGTTTACTTCCTTTCACAGCACAGGCTCTGTTTTTTCATTTAAATTAAACTTCTAAGCAAAGATTCCTGACAGGAGGCCTTAAGGAGAGCCGCTGGTCTCGGTGACCCTCTGTTGACTGGACAGCCCCTCCTGGTGCCAGGCTGGTCAGGCGGGGAGAGCAGCAGCCTAGGAAAGGCGCCGTGACCTAGGCTGGCGGGGTGTTCTCTACCATGAGCTGCAAACAGGAACCCCCCTAAATCCAGCCCGTCTGAGCTCAGCACTGGACACACACATTGTCCTGCCGCCAAGGGGCCAAACCACCTGAAGGAGGAGCGCAATGGCTTCGGCCCCTGCGCAGGTGGCCCAGAGGGGCCTGAGCTTCAGAAGCACCTGCAGCGCAGCGCCATCCTGCCGGCCTGAGGCCAGGCTCACTGTGCTGACACCCAGCTGCAGAAGGGCCTCGGTTCCCACAACAAAGCAGTCGCTAAGGAGCTGCCCTGGCCTGACTCTGTTCTCTCGCCAGAGGGAGGCAAAGAGAACAGGTGGGGGACAGGAGGCTGTGTTCCCTGGGCCTGGGCTGGAGAGTGGTTAGCGAGGGGCAGGGGGCAACAGGCTAGACGGGCAGGCAGACAAACCCTGGCCTACACCCTCAGTGCCACTGTGGCCTCCAGGACCTCCGCCAGCCTCAGTTTCCTCATCTGTAAAAGGGGGCACAAGTAGCCAGTATGCAAGGGCACTGTGAGCGTTGGCGAGAGAACGCACAGGTGGTGCCGGCACGAAGCCCGGCTGCCTGCGCGGAGGGATCGGCTGGGCTGGAGTGAAATGGCCTGGCGGGAGGCACCGTGTGCGGCGTGAGGGCTCATTAAAGAAACGCTCGGAGCAGTGCGGGCACAGAGCACCGGTTTCCATGTCAGCTACAGCATTGACAGGGTGGTCGTCGTGGTTGTTAAGCTCGGGAAACGCACCAGCCTCAGGAGGAGGTTTACGGAAGTCTCCAAAGGAGGCGGAGCAGCAGTGACAGCCTCCGGGCTCCTGGCAAGCAGGCCCGAGGACCCGTCCCCAGAGGGAATCGTCAGGGGCCCCGGGGTCTGTGCAGGGACGTGAGCTTCAAGCTTCCAGGACCAGGACCTGGCCTTGCCCTCGCTGCCGGCGTCTGAGCGTGTGTAAGATCCACATGCGGAACAGAGAGACACGCTGCGGTGACGCTGGCACGCATCCCGGCGTCCAGGGGAGGCAGCCCCTGTCATCCACAGCGAGGCTGGGCAGCGCCCACTACGATCC